>NW_004444170.1:2293413-2322611 GCF_000243295.1 Trichechus manatus latirostris | reverse complement strand
TTAGAATTATGTTCTACATCCTTCTCCAGCTCTGTCCAGAACCCTCTGTTGTGATCCTGGTCAGAGCAGTCAGTGGTGGTAGCCGGACACCATCTAGCTGTACTGGACTCAGTCTGGTAGGGGCCCAAAAACAAATTTTTAAGGAGCCCTGCTGGTGCGGTGGTTAAAAGCTACGGCTGCTAACCAAAAGGTCGGCAGTTTGAATCCACCAGCCGCCCCTTGGAAACCCTTCATATTCTTCATTCTGCAACCACAGTCTCTAAGAACGGAAGTGGCACAACCTTTAGATATTAAGAACAGAACGTGTTTTTAGAATATTTATCAAACTGAAAAGCAATGGCTGCTGCCCAGAAATTTGACACCAAGCAGGAAGGGTATCATCATCTTGGGATAAAATGACCTTTTCATATTTTCTTTAATCTGGGATTGGGGTACTGTGATTTCAGTTGGGGTTTATGAAACAGCAAAAATGCACAGCGTGTCTGCAGGCCCTATGTTGTTCTAGGATGTGAACTTATTCATGCAGTTATGTAAACTGAGACAGTGCATTACTCCCCTGAATATGAGAATATTTAATTTTTATTACTTCTTACCTTCTAAAAATTCACTGTTGTATTAGTGTCTCATTAGAGAATCTGCTGGTAATCTCACAAAAGTAAAAGGAAACTGTTCCATTAATATTTTCTGATTTTTAAAAATAAAATGTTTCTCTTTCCTCCTCCTTCAACACATTCATGTGTATACTCTATAAATTTTTGACACAAATTGTCTGATCTGTAGCATTATAGAGTCTCATTATTTCATATTCTTCTTCTTCTTTTTTTTTTTGCCTGGGATGTAATTTATAGGAAGAAATTATTCTGGGAATTCCACTCAAATTAATTACTGTAGGTTTACAAGTTTTCTCTCGCCTAATTTAGGTATCATATTATTATGTGCCTCTTCAGGAAACATTGTTTTAAAAAGACAACATCAAACCTAATAGATGAAATAAGAATCACTGAATTTATAGTTTAAAATCTTAATTGGATACAATTAATTAGAGACCTATTTTTATAGATTCCTTTGATAATCACATTAATTAAGAAGGATGCATGGTAATTGGGTTCTGTCCAAACAATAACATCCTTACAGCTGCTGGCTGAAGAAGCTCTTCTAGTTATGAAGCCCCAAAGAATAGGGTGGGAAGCCTGACATGCATTTTGGCAATGCGTACACAATTCCAGAAACATATGGACTAGTCCCTCACTTACAGATTTTTCAGTGACTCTTCCTAAGATTAATTACAGTCAGGAAAACCCTGAGAATGCAGTTCTAGTCTGCAGAACACTCCTGGCTGACCTGAAACTCAGTCTTTGCCCAGCAACAAACACTGTGAAAGCTATGGTTTGGAACCGTAGTAAATGAGCTGGAGATGCACATACTGGTGACATGCCCCCGTAGACTCCTTTGAGGGCAGGGTTTTTGTTTTAAATGAGGTTCCTGGGATAGTCTTAGTTCTCCATTTCAGGCTGACATATACAACTAGTCATTTATTCACTAAAGAAACATTTATTGTCTACCCAGGCACTATACTAGGCATTGGGAAAACAATAAAGGAAAAGAAATGGCCCCATGTCCCAGTAAGGGACAGGAGGCTATGAACAAATATTTTTAGCAATTACAATATGATGTGACAAGTGTAACAACAGAAGTAAACATGGGATGGGATTACAGGACACAAGTAGTATCATCTGGGAGCACTGGGGATACTATCCAGGAACATACCACTTGTAAAGTCACACTCTACCTGCAGTGATGAGGCCTCTCTCTCTTTCTCTTTTGTCTTCTCTCTCAGTTTTTACCAAGTAGACGGTGTTTTATGTAATTTAGTCTGCAAACCTTTCAAACTAACTGAAATTCAGAGATGGTTATCCTGTTTCTCATGAACAAAAAAAGAAAAACTAAAAAACAAAACAAATAAACAAATTAAAACAAAAAAAAAAGTGCTAAACTCTTTGGTACTTGACCTAAGTGTAGCAGATATTTAGCAAGGCAACAACAAAACAAAAATTTGTGCTAGAACAGTAAGGAGGGCATTGGAGAGAGTGGATTCCAAGCTACGGTAGGGAGGTTACTGAACACTAAGTTGAGAAGACATACCCTCAGGGAAGCATCACCCAGTAAGCAAGGTAAGCATGGACTTACTTGTGCTTATTTATGCACGTGGTGAAACCCGTGTGCCATCATTCACTACCGATTAGTAAACACAATTAAGCCCGTGCATACCTTGCTTACTGTAAGCCAGTACATATGCTTACTGGTTAATCCACCCCTGCATACACATACTAGGTTCTTGTAGCTGGAATATGGCTGCAGAATAAAGTTCATTGTGTTGAAAGAGTTTTCTACAAATGCTGTCCTCCTGTTCACACCACCATTCCCTATTAAGCCTGCTCAACTATGATGGTGAGGGAGCCCTGGTGGCGAAGTGGTTAAGCACTCAGCTGCTAACCGAAAGGTCAGAGGTTTGAACCCACTAGCCACTCTGAGGGAGAAAGATCTGGCAATCAGCTTCCGTAAAGATTACAGCCTTGGAAATCCCATGGGGCAGTTCTACTCTGTCCTATAGGGTCGCTATGAGTTGGAACTGACTCAACGGCACCGAACAACAACAATAACGATGGTTTGTGCTCAAGTACTAACCTAAGGATTGGCAGTTGTAACCCACCCAAGGGTACCATGGAAAAAAGGCCTAGTGATCTGCTTCTGTAAATATTACAACCAAGAGAGCCCTATGGAGCAGTTCTACTTTGTAACACTTGGGATTGTTATGAGTTGTAATAGACTCCACAGCATGGCAACAGAATTTTTTTGTGTGTGTGTGTGGGGTGGGGGGTACTATGGCATTGACCTACACAATTCACCAAAAATGCTCCTGTAAAAAATGGCAGAAAACTTATGTTTCTAAATCTAAATGCTCTTCCCCTTTCTTCTTTTACTCCACTATCATTCCTACAAAATTATTTTAATACAATCAGCTGCCTTTTCATATTCTTCCTAATGAAATTACTGTTAGGTCTGAAAATAGACCTCCACCTTGCTCACTGAGAAAATTTTTCTTAAATTTTAAACTTTGACTTTTTTGTTTTGTTTTGTTTTTCTTTGAAGCTATGTTGATTACCAGAAAACTACAGACTTTGATGTTAGGAAAAATGAAAACAAAACTGGAATCCATACTTTTCCCTTAGTATGTAATTTCTGGGAAGTTCCTTAATTTCTCTGAGCCTTATTTTCTTTGTGTAAATTCTAAAAATTCTCACTAGTTCTGCAGACTTGTTGAGGGTTAGAAACTTCATATGTGATTCTTAACAGGGAGTCTGGCACAGTGCGGGCATTCAGTGAACGATGGATATGTTCATTTTCAGGGGCAACATAATATTGTCCTCCCTTTCTTAATGTAGCCATGGATGAGTCTGCTTTCCTTGCCACCACTTATAGAATCAGTGCAAAGCAAATCTTCAAATATCACTAGGAACTGTCTCAATATAAGTGGAGTCATTAGTTCCGCAAGGCTCGTTTGTGTGAGTATTCTAAACAGCTATAATCTCTCCCAGAAATGACATGTGTCTGACATTTTGTCGGTCGTTATACAGTATACTTCCTAATCACCACGACACGTCTCCCACAAGAGTGAGTTATGATGGCTCAGAGGCATCATCACACGTCTAAGAAATGATGGAGCTGGAGTTCAGTGTGTTTTCATTGAATGTCAAAGTCTGTGCTCTGCCCGCCATACTGCATGGACACCTTCTTAAAGAAAAAGTAAAACCAGCAAACTGTACATTATTAACACTTCTGCTCCTTTTCCCTCAAATTAGAGTAAGGTCAAAGTGTAACCAAGTGAATTGATATTTAGGAAACCATAAAAACATTACTTTAGAAACCACAAGTGTTTGAAAAAATAGCTTCAACTTTGGTATTTCTGAGTGGGAAAATGGTTAAATAACCATGACTTCTAAAATTTTTTTTATTTTTTCCACATTTAAATATATATATATATATATATATGCATACATATGTGTGTATTTATATTTAGCTTTATAGTGTAGTTTTTTTTTTCTTTTAAAGAAGGTCTCAAGTCTCTGCTTAAAGTTATTTTATAGCAAGAATATGTGAACAGTATCCAGGGCTGTGAGGCTATGGGAGATCATCGATCTTAGGTGTACCACCTGAAGTTTCTGGACACTCTTCATTTATCAGACAGGGAATTATGATGAACTAATGTTCTAACATGTTCTCCAGTTCCAGCGTTCTCTGATACCATGATACTATGACATCGTTCAGATGTTGGTTCTCTGAGTACTAACTTCTGAAGAACGGAGCCTAAGATAAGCTAAGAAGAAGAAGAAAGGCAATTTATGCCTCTGATGGAGACGTTACTAAAGCTGAATTTTTTGGGTGGGGCTTAAAAGAGTGTGGGCCAAAATGTGTTGCAATAAAATACTTGAGCAATTTCCCTCAGGAACTTGTCAGTAAACCTCAGAGAGGTTAGTGTCAGATTTCCCTGGAAAGAATTGAAGAGAGACCCTGAGATCTAATGAGTAAGCTTCAGTGTACTAGGACTTAGGTGGAGACTTCTGCGTTAGAGCCCTGAGAAGAAATTCACCACGCGGTCTCTTGGCACCTTGCTAGGCTTGATTTAGTTTCAGTGGGGTTACAGGAACTTGTTATTCAGCCCATTTATACAGATTTTGAAGGAGTTATTTATTCTATAGATTATATAAATGTTTCCTCAGGGGAATGCAAACCGCTTTTGTCAAGAGGCTCCAATGTTCCTGGAGACATTAAAAGGGCAGGTGTTCATAGTGAAGACTTTCGCTGACTTAGCATTGAGGAAAATTACCAAGGAACGTAAATAACCCTACGTTGTAGACCTACACATTAATCACATGGTATTGTGAAAGTCTATTCCTGAGACCAGGATAAATACGCTTTAAGTATGCTTTGTCAGAGGCCCAATAGAGGTATATATGGTGATTATTCACTATTGTGACACTGTTAGACAGACAGCAACATACATCTCTAACAGTCTGTATGGAATATAAATGAATAAACATAGAATCTTATTTTTTTCTAATTCTAACTAAAGTTGATTTAACAAGATCAAAATTTGAATTATGGAGGGACCTGATACATTTAATGTAATCTAAAGTTTTGAATTTATACAGAGGTAAAATTCAATTAAAAAAGATGTTTGATAAGATCTACCACTGAGAAACTGTGATGTGTATTTTAAGTGTATAGGAAATTCTGTAAATTATTTGCACCTATAACAAAGGAGGAGGGAGATAAATTTCTGAGGATCAGCGGTTGATAGGAACAGAAGATGGGCCAGAATCTGGATTAATACATGTGATTGCACGGTAGTAAACGTCTTATTTTAAGTCATAAGAATTAGTGCGGCTTCTGCAAAAGATAAATGAATAATTATTTTACATAAGACAATTCCCAAGTGACGTCCCTTTCCCAGTGTGTGAGAGCATCTGTGCCTTTATCAGTGTCACGGTCTTAGTTCTACTTTCTAGCAAATGTTACCAACTCATTCATTTGGGGAAAAAAAAAAAAGTTTTCATTCTTAATTTCCGATGGTTACAGGTATCTTTGAAATCATTATCCCATTTAATTCTAATGAAAATTTTATCAGTATTAGGATAGTTTAAGTCTCTATTTTAAAAGTGAAGGCACTGAGTTTTCAAGCAGTTGTATATCTTGCCTAATGCCGTGCTTCCATTAATTGGCCTCATTCAAAAGCTCAGGCTTTTAGTCATTTTTCAAGACTGTCACTAGCTGGAGGGTTCCTTCTGTCTTTTATCATGAAAATACATATTGGCAGTATATCACAAAATAGAAAATAATCTATTCAAAATAGAGAAATATTTTTCACTAGAAAAACTCAAATAAAATAATCATTGAAAAAGTTGAAGCACAATTAATGTGATTTAAGTTGACATATCTCATCATTATCTCTTACTCTTTAGCACTGACCTCATCTGTAGTTTGCAAGATTCCAAACATAAAATATGAAATTCGGTCACTGTTGTCTTAAATCTAAGTAGTATTATGCCATTTCATGACATATAAAAATTAACAAATCTTGAATAAGTACAGTTGTATTTTATTAAGTAGAAAAAATAATTTATGAAAGACTAAAAGGAAAATATCTGTTTAAAAAATCAATTTCTGCACTGACCCATGTTATCAAAGGGAAGGGAGATTCAAACAAGAAGCTCAAAATGTAATTGAGAAGCTGAGTACATTTAGAAGAAAATGGAAAAATAGAGCAAGATATGTGAAATACTAGAGAAGAATATATTCCTTTGTTACTGAAAAATGAATTATCATTGTCCTGCTTTTAAGTTGGTAGAGCCACGTATACTCCACAATAGCCTAAGCTAAATGCAAGAAAGTTTTGAAAACTAAAACATTACTTAATAAATAGTGAAAAAAAAAAGAAAAGAAAAGAAAAATAGGGCTAATTCAGCAGAGTGTATGTTTTGTTAACATTTGCTTGGAAAAGAGCTGGCCCAGGCTTGCTCCAGAACTTAAGCAGTAAACAGTTCCTTCCGCTGGTAAAAAGGGTAATTTTATAAGCATGGATTTTTCCATAGTAAGTTTCCTTTTAAGAGGGGAGTGCTTGTAGCATCCATAAATTGATTACATAACCTACCAGGATAATTGGCTTATTGGTCAGATGTAGACATGAAAGCGTCTTGGCATTTTCACATACAGTAGTTTGTTGTTTCTTTCAAATTTTCAGGTCAAACTTCATGCAAAAGTAGAGTTAGAGGCAAAGAGTGAGTCTGAGGAAGGGGATTTTAAGAAGTAGTGAGATTTAATAATAAATAGTAAAAAACAGTAGGTGATTTTTATTAGTGAGTTATACTGAGGAGCACAGACAAAGTGGTCAGTTCTGTTTAAGAATATCTAAAGCAGCAAGTGGGAGTCTCAGACTGTACAGATAGTGTAAAGAGAAGAAATTATAATCTTCATGAGGATTTAAAAAAAAAAAATTTCTGGAAAGGTTTTCACTGGTCAACTACCCTCAAATCTTTAGGAAGCTGATAAAATTGAAGGCTAAAGAGCTTATGGGATTTTCCAAGTTAGGGAAATGACACTTTCGTTATGCATCCTTGGATAGAGTTGAGAAGGAAAAGGGTCATGGGTTAGAGTCTGGAAATCCAAAACTCCATCAAATGACAGAAAATGGCTGGATAGTGTGTTACTTATAGATGAAATAAGCCTTCACTCGAAATCTCAGGTGAGACATCAAACAGAACTTTTTTTCAGAGAGGTATTCAAATAGTACTCCCAGGATTTCATTGGTTATGACATTTAAAAACTGAGTGCATAGAGCACTAAAAATACATTACAGGGAGAAATCCTATGCAGGCAGAAAAATGTTAGAGAGCTTCAAAAGGTCCCTGCTATTTTTAATTTCTACTCTAACACTACCAGAGTGAGTAATATCTTTGCAAATTCGACTCTGTTGGTTGAAGCTGTGGCACAGTTCCGTGCCCCAAAGAAACATTGGACAACATGACAGAAAGTTGCCTGCATGCTCCTTTTCATTGAAAAGTGAATGTCTCTAGTAAGTAAAAGTAGCAATTTAGAAATAATTACTCATATGGATCCTTACGTCAAACTTTCTATTACATATTACTATACCAAACCAAACCAGTTGCCGTTGAGTTTATTCAGATAGCGACCCTATAGGACAGAACAGAACTGCCCCACAGAGTTTCCAAAGACTGTCTGGTGGATTTGAACTGGCAACCTTTTGGTTAGCAGCCGAGCTCTTAACCACTGTGCCACCAGGTTTCCATATATTACTATAGCCATCTAAAATAACTATTGAAATTATGTGTAAACATTAAATTTGTCCTAGAAATTTTGCTTTAAGCCGGGACACACTAATGCTACTACTCACTTCTGTTCTAGCCTCTCCCAGTGCTTAGCAAGAAGAGCTTGCTTGAACCTCTGGCTGATTTACATGGTGGACTACCTTACTGCTTACTCGCGTATTAGTTTAATAATTTGCTCCTGGTCTCTATTCAGCCCCCATGTGTCCACAGAGAGTCAGTGGGATATCGTGGGAGGTAAGCTTTGAGTCAGAACAACTGGACTTCACCAGATGCATGACCTTGGGTATGTCACTTGCCTCTTCAAATAACCAGCTTTTTATGTGTAAAATACAGGTAACATCTGCTCTGCCAGAGCACTGTGAAAGAGATACAAATTTAAAACATTTTTTTTTTTGCTTTTTTGTAATGTTCCTATGGATATAAGAAATTATTGTCAGTTTTGAATAGGAAATATATTTTCTGTACTTTCATTGTTTCTGAAAACGACAGGGTAAAATTTTCAGGGATTGCGGTTTGATGTTGTTGGGATTTGACTAGGGTTTAGAGATTCAGAGAAGGTGATAGACATTACCCCTGTTCTTTCTCAGCCCAGAAACTAGGTCCTGTCCTCGGGGTTCTTTCTCATGCCAAGGTCTTTCTCTAAGACTGGTCTGGTATCAGTACTTCAAGGGGTTATTATTATTATTATTTTTTAAAAGGAGCTTTCATACTTCAATATGACTTTATTCTTGCTCTTCTCAGGAGGATTCATTTGAATTCTAATAGCAAATTAATAAGTTCAAATGTATTTACTCTTATTGGTGGCATTTCATACAACTAATGGGTAAAATGAAGGGGCGGGGGATACTTCCTGACCATTCAAACTAGAAGATTGTGCTGGACACCAGATCCTACTGTTGAAAGGATGCAAATTTCTTCTGTCTCTTCATACTACCACTTTAACACTTCACATGCTTTGTTCCTTAGAGCTATGGGGTCCCATTAAATGCCTTTCAGACTAAGGTTTAGTCCTATATAACTAGCTTTAAACAGAAAAATTTCTATTCAAAGTTTGCTTCAAAATATGTTATCATGTAACATACTTCTGGAACCACAGTGGCACAGTGGTTAAGAGCGACAGCAAGCTACAGCTGCTAACCAAAAGGTGGGCAGTTTAAATCTACCAGCTGCTCCTGGGAAACCCTGTGGGGTAGTTCTTCTCTGTCTTATAGGGTCGCTATGAGTCGGAATAGACTCCACGACAATGAGGTTTTTTTTTTTTTTGGAATGTATTTACGTTTATAGGTGTTTAAATTGCTCCCAGGTAGCCTATGAGCTGCTAAATATATCATCTGTTTGAGTATTTATACAATTTGTATACATTTTCGTATTAAGAAATTTGTAAATCGTTAAAGATATACTTTGTGTACGTTTTAGCACAGTATTATTCTTTTTTTTTTTATTGTACTTCAGGTGAAGGCTTACAGAACAAATAGTTTCTCACGAAACAGTAGTACACATGTTGTTTTATGACATTGGTTAACAACCTGACAACATATCAACCCTCTAACTTCTCAAACTTTTTTTGTTTGGTGAAAATACACATAGCCAAAGATACACCATTTCTAAAATTTCTACATGCACAGTTCAGTGACATTGACTACGCTCTTCCAATTAGCACAGTATTATTCTCAAGGATTGAAAAAAAAAAACCACTAGACTATTTGGAGGTTGCTTGAAAACATGAAGCTTCGGTATTTGAAACCACAGAAGTACATTTAAGAGCTATGTATAAAAGACGGTAATTTTATTCATAAAGTGATTTCTAAATTGGAAATCAAAAAGGTCAGTTGCAATTCACTCCAGGGAAACAAGAGTCACACGCTAAGTGAGGCTGCAGGTGCCGGGCTGGTGGCTGAAACACGTTTCTTAATTAAATTAGGGTCTTCCTGAGGGAATATTGCATGAAAATCCAAGCTGATCTGACATAATGGCAAGATCTACATTCCTGGTCCTTAGTCAAGTCATTACGTTAGTCTGTGACTGGATGGGAAGGGAGGCATCTCAAATTAGGGCAGCGGTTTTACAGAGTAGATAATTATGGCAAGTTATGAATGACGGAAATTACCGCAGCTACAGCTTTCTTTCTTGTCTTTGCTGGCTGTTTTGCATCCATTATGCTTTCTTTTTATAACTTCCTTAGTTATCTGCAGTTAATTAACAGCGATAAACGACTGAAAGCGTTATATAGTACTTTGATTGCTTTGTATCTATTTTGTTTCTTTCTAAGCAAGCTGTCACTCCTAATTTCTTAGAGACTGTTAACATTGAAACTAAAATGATTCTTGGTATTATTTGTCTTTTAAAATAACTTAAAAAATCTGACTCTTCAGCTTCAAATTATGTGCTTCAGACTATTTTTTTTTAAAGATACATATAGATGCTACTAAAATACTAATTGGATAGCTATGAAATTATATACTAAAAGAAAACCCAAACCCATTGCCGCTGAGTCAATTCTGACTATAGTGACCTTATAGGACAGACTAGAACTGCCTCGTAGGGTTTCCAAGGAGCGGCTGGTGGATTTGAACTGCTGACCTTTGGTTAGCAGTGAGTTCTTAACCAGTGTGCCACCAGGGCTCTGGAATTATATACAGCAACCTTATTTTGTATGTGTTTTCTGTGATGATATAATATATATTTATATATCATAGTATCTCTATGAGAAATTGGCATAAGCTTTTTGGTAATTTGTTATTTTGTCATAGGAGAGTTAGTTGTTGGATTTTTAAAATGTTTTGAGCAGGATATTGACCTGAGTTATTTCTGAAGTTTAGACGTCATTTAATATTGTCCTCAATAAGAGGGATTTTGTTTGTTGGTTTTGCCTGGCCTAGGTCGCATATATTTTAATTTTTCTTCAATTTATAATTCTTATTTGGAAGACCATTATAATCAATTAAATACCACTAGAGGATTCTTGATCTTGAAATTTTCTTACAAGTGTCAAGCTTTAACTAATGGTGAGTTCCAACGCTATTTTTCATAAAGTTATACAATGATAAAATAGTTGTTATTATTATCAGTATTAGTCAAGCTAAGGGAATCACTGGCAAATCCAAATGCATTCCCCCTCTCTCTCTGTCTTTATCTTTCTTTATCTCTGCATTTACAGCAATGTTAAGTTGTTAAAATACTCCATATTTGTTGAATATGTACTTATTGCTGAAATTACATACGTTGATAAATGATCAATAATGATCTCATAAAATTAGTCCTATATTGTTCAAGTATTCAAATTGCGTGCATATACTAATTGAGAAATATTTGTAATGAAAACAATAGTTGAAAGCTATCTAACTGTCCATTAATAGGGCAAAGGTACTTTATATTCATTTCTATGGAATATCATGCAACTCTATATAACTGATATGGAACCCCTTCAAGTTTTATTGTTAAATGTACAATGCAATGGGCTAGATGTGTTTATGGTAGTCTATTGTGTATGTGTGTGGTGTGCATGCTTGTAAAAAAGCGAATAATAACGAAAATGAAAACCTACAGATGTGTGCGCATATTACTACATGGATGCACGTGAAATGAAGCCGGGAACTATTTATTGCCAGGCCTGCTAGGCTGCAGCGGTGAAAGGTAGACTGATTTTCCATTTATATTTTTTGGTCTGAGTTGTAACATATACATGTATTTTTTGTAACATATGCATGTATTTCCTATTCCAAAATAAATTAACTAAATAATTGAAATATCATAAAGACTATGAAGAGGAAGAAAGAGAAGCAGAATATCGCAGTTATCAAAGTGTGATAACAGTAATGCATGAAAGTATTTAGTGATGCAAAGGATGAGCTGAGATTTTAAATGTTTCACATAAAACATGATATTGAGGTGTTGCAGAAAAACCTGTGAAAGCCGGAACCTGGTTAGAAAAGGAAAACTCAAATATTTTCCACTAAAATGAATAATAGAAGAGTAGTAAGACTGTATCCTGTCAAAGGTGGAAAATTTGCGAGACCTGGAAAAACAAGGCAGTCCTGTTGAGTTCCTGCTCTCACAGGTTCCACTCTATTTGCTTTGGAAATCACATTCAATTCTTTACTTATTCCCGAAAAGATAATAGAGTATATTTTTAAAACAAACTTCATCAATATATAGGTATATATGAAAAAATATAAAAATAAAAGAAATATGTATTATTTTATATAGGTTCACATAGCCATAATGTCATGATGTCAGATCTGTATTTCCATATGTATGCCTCTTCAATGATGTTCAAATTGATGTTGTGGCTTTTGTATTTCAACTCTGGCTGAAAAAAAACAATTGTAATATATTTAGGTCAAGTAAAAGTTGCCCTTTGCCTAGTATGAAGGAATGTGTCAGTGTATATTTCATCAGTCTGATACCAGTTAAACAGATTTGTCTGATTTATTTAATAATATATGATCAGTATGATGTTTATGTATAAAGAAGGTACCATTTCTGAGCATTTATTCACCATCCTCTATGCTCAATGAATGCTAAAATTCTCAATGGCAATTGCATTTTAAAAAGTTAGAAAGGGCTTTCAGAACATAGTTTTAAATTATATATATAATGTGGGAGGAAGAGTAAAAATATGTCAGAAAAAAATACAGAAGTATCTGAGTTTTTCTTTCTGTTTTTTTTTTTGTGTGTGTGTGTGGGGGGGAGACCATATTTAATTTTTACAGATGATCATATTAATCTAACGAAGAAAAAAAGAAAATCATTGATGTAGCTTTATTTTGGAAATATTTCTTCTTATCCATACATTAAATTCTATGAAAACTCAAATAATGGCAGGATCAATGAGCTGATTTCAAGTCTAGAAAACTATACTTCTATGGTCTGCTATGGCTGGCTACACTTCTAAAACCACTCTACTTAAAATTCTCTCTTCAGCATATATGAGGGAGGATAAACATAGAAAAAACTTAGGTATATTTTTTTGTTCGCCAGACAGAGGATAGACAAGATAACCTTGAATAGGAGAAATATAAGTTGTTCTTACAAAATGAAAGAGGTTAATTTGTACCAACCTTTGGTTTAAGACAATATGTGTTAACACTGTGAAATGTGAAAATTCTATAGAAAACTGATATTCTATAGAATACTGATATTGATATAAACAAGATGAAAATTGGCAAACGTAATTACTTGAATTGTGGAGACAGTGCATGTTCACATATATATGCTAGTTTTATGTTAAGTGTCAGTACCTTTTATTTTATTTTAAATAATATGACGGCTCATTCATTCATTCAGCTATCTTTATTAATGGCTTCCCCAGTGGCAGACAGTGTAACAGGCACCTGGGATAAGATGGAGCAATAACACACATAGCACCTGCCCTTAAGGTGATTGTATTCCAGTGTAGGAAGTATTCACAGATCAAATATTGATATAAACAAGACAAAAAATGGTAATGTGTCACTGTGGAATTTGACCACGGCAAAAGCTCAGTGAATTTTACCAAAAAAACGTGATACGGAGCTGAGAACTGAAAGATGAACTGATTTGGTGAATAGAAAAGAGAATCGGGTTGTGTGAGGAACAAACAACAAAGGCTCTTTGGCAAAGGAAGTATGGCAAGTATGAAGAACCAAGTGAAGAACAGAGTGGCAACAGTCATTCAACAATTATCTCTTGAGGGCCCCCTGTGAATACAACACCAGTAAGAGTAAAGGTTAGGATCAAAGCTGCTGAAGTATGGCAAGTATGAAGAACCAAGTGAAGAACAGAGTGGCAACAGTCATTCAACAATTATCTCTTGAGGGCCCCCTGTGAATACAACACCAGTAAGAGTAAAGGTTAGGATCAAAGCTGCTGAAGGAACTGTGCTGAAGTATGTCTAATACTAGAGGAGATAATCAGTCTAAAGTATGTACTTATTTATCTCTTTGTACTAGGCTGTCTATATTCTCTTCTTGTATCAGTTTAGATGATGAAATTAAAACATATATAAGCTTTTTTTTTCCCCTCAGAAGAAAAAGGTCCACTGAGTTACAATTAAAGATTTTAAAATTTATGATTTTAAATAAAAGTCAATTCAAGACATGGTTATCTCATATTGTCTAAGGTTATACAGCTAATTGCTAGGAATTCAAGTTGGATTCAGAAGAGGACGTGGAATCAGGTATATCATTGCTGATGTCAGACAGATACCGGCTAAAAGCAGAGAATACCAGAAAAAAGTTTAACTGTGTTTTATTGACTATGCAAAGGCATTAGACTGTGTGAATCATAACAAATTATGGATAACATTGAGAAGAATGGGAATTCCAGAACACTTAATTGTACTCACGAGGAACCTGTACTTACACCAAGAGGCAGTTGTTCCAACAGAAGAAGGGGATACTGCATGGTTTAAAATCAGAAAAGGTATGTGTCAGGGTTGTATCCTTTCACCATACATATTCAATCTGTGTGCTGAGCAAATATTTCAAGAAGCAGGACTCTATGAAGAAGAGTGGGGCATCAGGATTGGAGGAAGATTTATTAACAACCTGCGATATGCAGATGATACAACCTTGCTTGCTGAAAGCAAAGAGGACTTGAAACACTTATACTGAAGAAGATCAAATACTGTAGCCTTCAGCATGGATTATACTTCAATATAAAGACAACAAAAATCCTCACAGCTGGACCAATAAGCAACATCATAATAAATGGAGAAAAGATTGAAGTTGTCAAGGATTTCATTTTACTTGGATCCACAATCAACACCCATTGAAGCAGCAGTCAGGAAATCAAATGGTTTATTGCATTGGACAAATCTGCTGCAAAAGACCTATTTAAAGTGTTAAAATGCAAAGATGTTACCTTGAGGACTAAGGTGGGTCTGACCCAAGCCATGGTGTTTTCAACCACATTATATGTTTGTGAATGCTGGACAATGAATAAGGAACACTGAAGAAGAATCCATGCATTTGAATTATGGTGTTGGTGAAAAATATTGAATACACTGTGGACTGCCAGAAGAACAAACAAATCTGTCTTGGAAGAAGTACAGCCAGAATGCTCCTCTGAAGCTTTGATGGTGAAACTTGGTCTCATGTACTTTGGACATGTTATCAGGAGGGACCATTCTCTGGAGAAGGATATCATACTTGGTAAAGTAGAGGGTCAGCAAAAAAAAGGAAGATCCTTGATGAGAGGGATTGACACAGTGGCTGCAACAATGGGCTCAAACATAGCAATGGTTGCGACGATGGCACAGGGCAGGGCAGTGTTTCATTTTGCTGTATGTACGGTCTCTATGAGTCAGAACCAACCTGATGGCACCTAAGAACAACAACAATACATTTGTAAAATTATTTTTATAATTCTATAAATTTTATATATAATCTCACCAAAAATGATACTGTACATATTATGCTGTTGTTGCTGTGGAGTTGATTCTGATTTATGGTGACCCTACGTGTGCAGAGTAGAATTGCTCCATAGGGTTAGGGTAGGTTCCTGTGAGTAGGTTTGAACTGCTAATGTTTTGGCTAGTAGTTGAGTGAGGAACCAACTGTGCCACCCGGGGACTCTTATATATTATGCTACCAGAGGTCATTCAAGTAAGCAATATATATTGATTATTAGTGCCCAGAACAGCTATGTCAAATGAACATGATTCAAATATTCTCATTAGCTTCTTTTTTCAGATAGTAAGATGTGATCTATCATATTCACTTTCACTGAGTCGATTCTGATATATAGCAACCAGGGCTCCTTCATAATCTATCATAGCCCTCTTTTTTAATCAACTATTGGGATATTCATCTAAATTTAATTCCCAGTTACATATAATACCTATTGGGACAATTATTTTCACATCCTTCTAAATAATTTCTGAATTATTTTTAATCTTTATTTGACTGATGCATTCCTTTATTAGTGTAAATCACTTTAATTTAATAATTAGCAAAAAAAATACTTGCTTTTGATAAATTTGTTTTTCTTTAGTTAGGTATAAATGGCAATATTTTACTACCCTAACCAAAATTTTTCTCAAATGTTTGCTTCAAAAGATATTTCTTTCAAATGCACACATACAGGTACATATGCAGCTGAGAGAAAGGTTTTTAGACCATTGTTGCTTATTATTATATATATATATATATAAAACCAAATCACCACATGAAATCTATAGTAACTAATCATGTTTAAATCAAAGGACAGCACCAATTGATATACTATCATTCTGACCCAAAATGGGGCAATTGTGCTTAGCACAAAATTTACACTTTTCTATTTTTTAAGTAGACGTAATAAATGAAATGGTTAAAATAATTTTATAACTATAATCTTGAAATATATATATATATATATAATCTCTAAATCTAATTTCATCAAACACTTATCTGTTATGTTAAAAGTTAAATAAAACACACAGCAATCTATATGCTGCCAAGTATTTTAATAATGATATCAAATACAAATATTCGTTATTCAATTTATATTTGGTGATCTCCCACCCCTTTTCCTACAATGAGCTCAATTAACAACTCATTGAGAGGGTTTTCAAAGGACTTAGCAAATAACAACTCTATAAATAAATCTATTCCATTTAATTATTCTCAGATTTTCCTGCTTGTGTAATACAACAGTTTTCATTTAAAAAAACTATAAAACATTTCATTCAACAGACTGTCTTTATTAGACATTCAAAGAACTAAAATATGATTTGTGAGCAAGCTCAATCCTGGCCTTAAGAGAACAGAGGCTGAAGACGTGCTTTGTTGTGAATCTGATACAGGCACGATGCAGGAAGGCGTCTGGATTTTGGGGCAGCTAAGTGTTTACTCCTCCGACAGTCCCATGATCCCTTTGTGCTCAGTCACACAGGCACTGCGGGGCCTGGATTGCTGCATTTGCACTAAAAAATGTCAGTGTGGCATACAAACTGTAAAGGGACAATTATAAGTCTAATGGACATTGTCAATAGGTGGCTGGTGTCTCAAAGACACAGGAAGTGAACATTTCATTTCTGGCAGAGACTGCACGGTAGATAGTAGACTGGTGCTCTCTGTTCCTGCGTTCATTATAGTCCTTCTGTTTGCAATATTGAGATACATGCTGTGTTTCCCTCCAGAATTATCAAAGGCAGAAGATACCCACCCACACACACACACACACACGTATATATATATATATATGAACATGTTGTTGTTAGGTACTGTGGAGTCGATTCCAACTCATAGGGACCACACGTGAACTGCCCCATAGGGTTTTCTTGGCTGTAATCTTTACGGAAACAGATTGCAAGGTCTTTCTCCTGTGGAGCTGCTGGGGGTTTGGAACCGTGAACCTTTCTGTTAGCAGCCCAGCACTTCATCATTGTGCCACCAGGGCTCCTTACATGTTTACATATATTTATTTGTTTCTCTATTCATTTTTATTTTGTTGTTCTTGTGTGCAGTTGAGTCGATTCCTACTCCTAGTGGCCCTATAGCCCTATAGGACAGAGTAGAACTGCCCCATAGGATTTCCAAGGAGCGACTGCAATAGTGTTCGCATTAATGCAAAAGCATATGTGTAAAATATGTTAATTTTATCAGTATTTTATAGAACAAGCGGGACAACAGCCTTAATGCCCTACCAATGGGGTGATTGCTAAATAAATTACAGTACATTCATGCTATAGGTTAGCATATAGCAGTTCAAACCTATGAGGTAGATTCATACACTATTATTGGATATTGTTAAGGGTAAAAATTGAAATGCAAATCAGAAAGCAAAAATAATAAAAGAATATATTAATAATGTATGAAAACATGGAAATGCTTAGGGAAAATAATTTTGGAGAAAAAAAATCACTGAAGAGTTAATGTTCACATCTAGGGGGAAAAAATGGAATTCAGGCTAGTGGTGTGAGTACATAATAAATGACTTCACTTGTTTCTTAGTCTATTTCTGTATTGTCCTTGGGTGGTACAAACAGGGTTAATGTGCTCAGCTGCTAACCAAAAGATTAGAGGTTCGAGTCCACACAGAGTCTTTTTGGAAGAAAGGCCTGACAATCTACTTTGAAACCTCAGCCACTGAAAACCCTATGGAGCACAGTTCTACTCTGACACACATGGCAACTGGTTTTACTGGTATTGATTAAAGGATTGCTTTGCAATTAGGCAATACTTATGTATTGTTTTGAAAAAAAATACCATAAATAAAAACATCTATTTTAAGTGTTTGTTCTTTCCAATCGATAAGAATTATAACTCTATTCTGTCAAAGAAAGGAAGCTGACATTGGGGCCTGCTGTGGGATGGTGTGGACTAGGTAATTTCATAGGCATTCCTTCTCTTAATTGTCTTAGTGCCCATACATGTATTTATTATGTTTTTTAGTTAGGAAAGCAAGACCCAAAGACATTAATATACCTTTTCTAACCTACATTTTCAATAATGGGACACAGATGGGTTTGAGACCCAGGATTCTTGGCTTCCCACCCACAAATCTTCCTCATACCATTCTGTGTCGGTAGAAGGTACGATTAATGCTGGTATGGTTCCATCACATAAGTGAAGTAATAGAACATTATACTTATCAAAAAAATCAGGGTGCATTATTGATTTCTTATCATTAAAATAAAGGGACACATTGCTATACAGGTGTTCTTATCATTTTAGGAAAGTAATATTTTTTGACAATGCATTTGAATGCCTCGAAAGGATCTTGCAGAGATGCTCCAATTATTTTTAAAGAAACTACTTTGTTCAAATTGCAGGTGAGAGATGAAAAAAATAGCAAGTTCTGTTTCCCTGTGCCTCCCGCACCTTCCAGGGACTCAGAGAAGGTTTCTGTCTACATATGATGGTGCCAGTGGAGCTCTCACTCCAGCATTTAAAATCTATTTTAGTCTTAGTTCTTTTGGAAATTGTGTCTTGAAGACCAGATTCCTTCTTTATTTTCTTTTAATCTTTGATAACCTTCCATCTGTTTATTTGCTAAAATAGAATATAAAAAAGTGGGTGTCTGCTGTTGCAATCAATAAATAATACACAAATGTGTGTCTACACAAGTAATGCAAATACATTTAATTAATTTAGCCTTATGAGATGCTAATTAATTGCTTGGCTGAAATAACCGGGGAGTTTTAGGAAAATATTTGATCTTTTCTCTGAAAACTATTAAAATGATTTATGTGCACTGATCTAAGCCCTAAAGGAATAACAAATTATGTTAACAATTTCAAGAAATTTGGATTCAGCATCTTTCAACAAAAAAAAATTGATAATGTGCATAAGGCATTTCCTAAAAGTAATAAAAAATAAATTGTATGATGCTATGATTTTCAAGGAAAACTAGAAAAATATATTTTTAGTAATGCACCATTGTCTTTCTATTTTAATAGCACTTTTTTAAATTAGAAAACACCTGTAAACTTAAATTAGTTAATACAGTAGGATAAGTTTAGAGCATTTAAAGATCAACTTCCAAACCTGATCAAATACTAAGTTATTCAGGGAATAGAATGCTTTCTGCTGAAAATTTTGCTCTAATATAAATTTCTCTCCTTTATGAAAAGTTTTATTATTATCTTAGTTTCTTAGCTTGTAAGAGTCTTCTGCTTTTCTATATGGACAAAGAGATAGATACAATTATATGCATGTAGACTTTTAACAGTTCTTGATAGTGAAACATATTTGTCATGTGTTTAGCTTACACATATTTTCAGAAAACTCATTGACTTGGAGATAGAGTGCATAAAATGCCATAAACATCTGCTCTGGGAGAAAGTTCTGCTTAGTTCCCATGATGAAAAATTGCCCATTATCCTATTAATTCTGTTAATATGGACATTTAATAAATGCTGCCATTTCTTTTCATCTATTGATTCATAGGTATCTTAATTTGAAAAAATTTTTTAATGTAAAATAAAAAAAAACACTAATATATTTCTCCCAACCACACAACTCTCCCCTTTTGATCAGGGCTGAGGTACTTGGAGGGGTCATTGGCTGAAAGTATGTTTGTTATAACTCAATTGATGTTATACTAAAAAAACACATGTTCTAGTGCTATAACAAATTTTATTAACAGAAATATAACATGCAAAAAAAAAAAAAAAAAGAGGAGTGAGAGTTATCTAGTACCCTGCACTGTCCACAGCACCCCTGACCCTTATGATCTACCTGCCATCTCCCATGCCACCTCTTCCATGAAGTCTCCTTGCCCCCAATCCGTGGGAACTTGGATGTTAGTTCTCCATCCTTTCACACGGATTAGTAGATGTTTGAATTCCTCTTGCTGTAGTAAATTTACTCCACTTTATCTTTATTAAACCATGAGTTATCTGAGGCAAAAGCAGTCTTATTCCAGTAGGAGTGGAGACTGAGTATGTTTATGAAATCTTTAATTAAGATGAGTAAATATATGTCTTCTTTAAAAGGAATTTCAAGATAGAACGTTACTTTGTATGATTTCATCACAAAATGAACACTTTAATTTCTCAGAACTAGTTCCTGATTTATAAAACAGTTGAAGATTATTTTAGCTTCTTTACCTTTTCACTTTGTGGGACCTTATAATTATTAGTTAAAATACCAAAACACAAATATTTCTTCTTTGTAGGTCCAATGTAGTAAAAAGGTCATAAATTTTGTCAGTAAAGAGTATTAAATTCCAAAACTGGCTCTGAAAATCAGACAGATTTGTATACCTTTTGCTTCTCTGTCTCATCATCTATAAATACAAGGTAATAACAGCCATCTGTGATTGCTATGGTTCTGTGTAAAATAAAATTTGAAATATAATAGGCACTGAGAAAATGTTTCTTTTATTCCCTTATTGGGGTTATAGGAAAAATACATAAAATATAATGTGTCTAACACACACTAGGGCTTAGTTAAGGCTAATTCCTTTTGCCTTTCATTGCCTTTCCTTCCTTTAATTCTCCCCAAGTTCAAGCAAAACCCATATTTGCAGTTCCTTATTGATACCAGTACCAGTAACCTTAAGCCACCCATTTTATTTTTTTCCTTTAGCTTTTCAGACTTATAAACAGTTGCAAAGTACAAAGAATTCATGTTTCTTCTTCACCCGAACCCATTTCCATCAAGTTGATTCCAACTCATAGCAACCCTGTAAGACAGGGTAGAACAACCCCATAGTGTTTCCAAGGCTGTAGTGTTTACGGGAGCAGGCTGCCACGTCTTTCTCCTGTGGAGCAGCTGGTGGGTTCGAACTCCCAACCTTTCGGTTAGCAGTCGAGCACTTTAACCACAGCATCATCAAGGCTCCTCATTCTTCATCCAGGCTCCCGTCAAGATAATATATAACCATAGTGCTATTATTAAAACTAGGAAATTAACACTGGTGTAATACTATTACACACAGTACAACCTTATTGAAATTTTTTGCAAATTGTTTTAGCCAGGACAGAATCAAGGATCACAAATTTCATTTAGTCTTCATGATTCTTTGTAGTTGTTGGGTGCCCTTGAGTCAATTTGGACTCATAGTGACCCTAAAGGACATAGCAGAACTGCCCCATAGGGTTTCCTAGGCTGTAATCTTTACAGGAGCAGATTGCCAGGTCTTTTCTCCCTTCCAGCTGCTGCTGGTTTTGAACCACCAACCTTTCGGTTAGCAGCTAGTGCTTAATCATTGTGCAACCAGGCTCTTCTTCTTTAATCTGAAACAGTTTCTCAGTCTTCCTTTGTCTTTGAAGATGTTAAAACATTTGAAGAATACTTATTTTAGTAGAAGCCTCAATTTGGGCTTCTCTAGTATTTCCTTATGGTTAAATTTATGTTACGAATTTACGGCAAAAATATAATTGCTGTTGTACCTTTGTTAAAAACAAAAACAAACTTGTTGCCGTCGAGTGGATTCTGACTCATGGGACCTCATGTGTTATGGAATAGAAGTGCTTTGTAGAGTTTCCTTGGCTGTAATCTTTGAGAAAGCAGAGCACCAGATCTTCCTTTCAGGATGCCTCTGGGTATGCTGAACCAACAACCTTTAGGTTAACAGTCCAGCGCAAACCGTTTAGAAGGTACAGGTTGTCAGTAGGTCTCGTTACTGAGGATGCTGACTTAGCTTCATCACTTGGCTAAAGCGATACATGTCAGCTTTCTCCACTCCAGTGTTACTCTTTTTCTCTTTGTAATTAATGAAAATATTGTGAGGAGTTACTTTGAAACTATGTAATTATGCTGTTCCTGATCCAACTTTTATCTACTATTTTAGCATGCATTGATGCTTCTGGCCTGAAAAAAATAGTGCCATTCTGTTTGCCAAATGGTGATTTACCATTTCCATTATAAATTTGATGTTTATTAGTTGGAATAAAATTGTAAGGAAGAGTTTGGTCTTCTCCTCATTTATTAATTTATTTAATTATTAACTTAAGTGAATTTGTTTTAGTTTCTGGGTTATAAACCATTGCTATTTTTATTTATTTTCTTTCTTACTTTGCCCCAGATTTGTCCACTAGGGTCCCTTCAAGTTGACTCCTGTGTCCCTTTGATATGTCCTGGTCATTTCTTGAATACTTTCTTAACTTTTGACACCGAAAGATGTCCTAGGCTTTCTTGTACTTTCCCTACTGTAGCACTGGAATCAATAATTTTCTCAATTAACCCTATTTTATTAGAGACTAATATTTAAAACCAACATCTCAGTGCAAACTGCAATCAATGCTATTGGGAGGTCATTTGTTTCTAGGCCCCCTTTGCAGATGGTTAGGATATAGGCATATACTAACCCGCACATGCATTCACATCCATATTTATTTTATCTATCTATCTACCAATTATCTATGTATAATCTTGAGTTCATATTGATGCTTCTGACCCCAGTCCAGCATCATGGATTTCCCTCCTTACTTATTGTTAAGTTATTTCTCCATCAGTGAGAAATGTGGCTGTCATTCTGCAAAATACATTTAATTATTTTCTTAAAAAATAGAATACACATAAAGTAGTTTCAAAATTCTTGATGTATACCCCTATGAAAAACACATTTACTAACTAGAGTACGTTATTTATGGAAAGTTTATCTTACAAAATATAGTCAAAAATACTGTTTTCCAAATTACTTAAACAAAGGGGGGAAAAAAAACCCAAGCCCTTTGCTGTTGAGTTGGTTCCAACTCATAGGGGCCCTGTAGGACAGAGTAGAATTGCTCCACAGAGTTTCCAAGGCGGTAATCTTTATGGAAGCAGACTGCAATATCTTTCTCCTGTGGAGCAGCTGGTGAGTTTGAACGGCAGACCTTTCAGTTAGCATCTGAGTGCTTAACCACTGCACCACCAGGACTCCTCTAAATCTCCCTTTAAGCCCCACTTTAGCTGCATCCCATACATTTTGGTATGTTGTATCTTTATTTGCGTTCATCTCAAAGTATTTTCTAATTTTCCTATGATTTTGTCTTCGACTCAGTGGTTATTTAGGATACTGATTTTAAGTTTCCACATATTTGTGAATTTCTAAAATTTCTTTCTGTAATTGGTTTGCAAGGGTAATATTTAAAGCCAGTCTTTGAGCTTTGCTCTGACCTCAGGAGGTCCCTTCTTAGCTCTCTCTTTTCCTGGTTCTCTTGGATAATCTAGTTGGCCTGTTGTTAGCTTATTTCACTCATGGAGCTACCAGCCTCTGCTTAATGTTGATCATCAGCATCTCCATGGTTTTCCAGAGTCTCCTTTAGCCTTAAGTTCCCCATACTACACAACTCAGGGCCTGGATGGAGAAGAAATGCCGGTGACCTGGACCTCTGGCGAGATATATCTTTTGACAGGGAGCTGGGGGCAGGAGAAGCCTCATCTTTCTGGCCCTATTCACCCAGATTGGACCTGGGGTTAGCAGAAAGGAGGTCATGGCTCAAGTGCCACTGATTCTCACTCTTCCTACTAAGATTTAGTAGATTTTTCTTGACTGTAAGTTACCTTACTTGCTGAATGCCTTTAGGACAATTTCCAGAAATTTTAAATGGTTGTGTTTTTGTTTTTGTTTTTCTTTAATAAACTTCACCAGTTATGGCTGTTCCACGGGAGAGCAGATCTGTGGAGCAGGTCATGCCCCATTCCTGAGTAGTATTTCCTCTGATAATAATCTCTTAAAATGAGGATATATTTTTATTTTAGATGACTGATATGCTGTCTGATCTTTAAACATATTTTTATGAGTATAACAGCATTATATGAAATAAATACTTTGAAACAGGAAAATTTAGTAATAAAATCTGACTTATTTGAAGTGCCGCATAAGTTTTGATATTTGAAAAATAATGTATAAAGGAATAGTATTGAATATGATACTGGCAATTAAAACTATAGTTTTCCAAAAGATCTAAGGAAAGGCAAGTAATTTTTGCAGCTAAGAAGACATCTCTGTTTCATTTTCATGACTAAGCCTTGAATTTTTTCTTGTTAAATCAGCCAATACAACACCCTCAGAAAAAAAGAGAACATCAGGCTATGCTGGATTTGTGAAGAAACTATCATGCTTTGAGTGTGTTAAAATCTCCAGGTGAAGACTTAATTTAAATTTACTTTTTAATTATTTTAAACAAAATAACAAAACTATGTGTACCATTTTCTTTTGACTCAGAATTCCATTTCTAGGAATTTAGCTGAAATTCACCTTCAACAATAAAAATGCATATGTATATTGTTTGTAATTGCAAAATAATGGAAATAACTTAAATGACATATGTATAAGAAAGTGGTTGAACAAATTATTGTATATCCATACAGAAACCATAGAGCGTAATGCTAAGTAAAAAATAAATAAAGGAATGAAAGAATTTTCTGGAAACTTATAGGGAGTAATTTTCAGGCTTTATTGTCAAACAAATTGCACATATGTATATATGTATGTAAGTATATATGCATATGTATGTGTATACCATATTTTTATGCAAATAGCATATGCCTCCTGCATTTGTTAGCTGGCTGCACCCTCCCCCAGTGAAACACCCTCACAAGTGCCACTATGCCAATCTTCTTCAACATGTTGCTGTTAAAAAAAAAAAATTAACATAGCATGCTTATAAAAATACCTCCTTGGGGGAGTGTATGGCTGGCAAACAAATGCAGAGGGTGCGTATTATTTGCATAAAAATATGGTGTGTGTGTGTGTGTGTGTGTGTGTGTCAATGAATTCAGTATGCCAACATTTATGTAAGTAAGAATAAGAAATAAGAAAATATACATATATCACCTTGTTTGTAAAAAAAAAAAGAAAGGATCTACAGATAGGTGGTGGGAAAATTGTGGAAAGAAAGGATGAATAGAATAGGGTAGAAGGGATGATCAAGAAGACACACTATTCTAAGTATACCTTTTTGAATAGCTCTGACTTTTAGAACTATCATAATAATTCACATAGTCAAAAATAAATAATTAAAATTAAAATGTGAGGGTCTGAAGTGCAGAAAGCAATTTGGCCTTGGTTAATGATGCCTAAGAGCCAGACCACACCTGAAGCTAATGAGTGGGGACTTATCAGACTAGGAGGGACCACCTGGTGGCCTGATGTTGACTAGCCTCAGGAGGCATGATGTAATCTATCATGGCCACATGGGGAGGTTGATAAGAGCCCTGACTACAGAGGCTCAGAAGAGCTTACTGGTTGGTGACAGCTTCCAGGTTTGAGGGGTGGCTTCCTAGCTGGCAAGAACATATACTCTTGGGAAGGTAATAACTCCCCTGAGACATGGAAGCTCTGCACTAGAACCCTTCCCAAACCTCACCCTGTGTGTCTCTTTGTTTGTATCCTTTTTGGCTGTAATAAATCTGTAATCATAAGTACGGTGTACTAGCCATGAGATTCTCTCACTGGTTTCAGTGAATTATTGAACCCAAAGGGGCAGTGGGAACCAGCAGGAGAGAAATTCAAGGTGTCATGTGGACTGTTAATTTTGTGGCTGGAATCCTAAAAAGGTAGTTGGAAACCAACCCCAATTTTGTGGCCAGCATGGAAGAAGGTTGGGGTGTTGTGTAGACTCCCCAAACTTGTGGCTGGCATCTGCCTATTTGACTCTCTGAAGGATGGTGTCCTTCTAACTTGTAAACTCTGAAACAGCTCCAAGTGGCTAGGGTCAGAAAAAGAGTACCACGTGGGTGACTGTCAATGAATGAGGATGGAGAAGTGGGAAGGCGAGGACTGGATCAATTTCTACTTTTTGAGAATTGAATTCATGCCAATCTTTACCACACAATTGGCAATGAAGTGCAATTTGCCCCTTAATTAGCACAGACGTTTATCCAAATTGGTAAACAAAGAGTAACACAGGGATCTGAGTATATTAAAAATGTACACCATAGCTACAATGAACAGAATGCAGAAAGGAAGAAAAAAAAAACTTGTCTAAGTAACTTGGGAAAAGAAGGCTTGGTGGTGCAGTGGTTAAGCCCTTGATTACTAACTGAAAAATTACTGGTTTGACCCCACCGGCTGCTTTGTGGGAGAAAGATGTGGCAATCTGCTTCCATAAAGATTACCCATATTCATTGCCATCAAGTTGATTGTGACTCATAGTGACCCTATAGGACAGAGTAGAACTGCCCCATAAGGTTTCCAAGGCTGTAAGTCTTTATGGAAGCAGACTGCCACATCTTTCTTCTGTGGAGTGGCTTGTGGATTTGAACTGCTGACCTTTCAGTTAGCAGCTGAGCACTTAACCACTGTGCCACCAGGGCTACTTCCATAAGGATAACAGCCTCGGAAACCCAATGGGGCAGTTTGACTCTGCCCGTAGGGTCCCTTTGAGTCGGGATTGTCTTAATGGCAATGTGTTAGAGGGAGATTTACAGCTGTAGGAAAGAGAAATTATCTCATATCAATAACCTAATCTTCCACCCTCTAAGACTTTGGAAAAAAAAAAACCAGCAAACTAAACCCAAAGCAAGCAGGAGAAAGGAAAAAATAAAATTATATCACAAATTAATGAAATCGTGAATAGAAAAACAATAGAGAAGATTACTAGAAGCAAAAATTGTTTCTTTGAAAAGTTTGACATAATTGACAAATATTTACCTAGACTGTCCAATAAAAAATATAAGGCACTCAAATTATCAAAATCAGAAATGGTAAAAAAGAGGGTGTTAGTACTGACCTTAGAGAAGTAAAATGGATTTTAAGTGAGTACTATCAACAAATGTATGCCAACAAATTAGATAACTTAGGTGAAATGGAAAAGTTTCCTAGAAAGACACAATCTACTAAAACTGACTCAAGAAGAAATAGAAAACATGAATAGACCTATAATATATGTGATTGAATTAATAATTAAAAAAAACACATACAACAAAAAGTCCAGACTCCAATAGCTTCACTCATGAATTCTACCAAACATTTAAAGAAAAGGAACATTTCTCAATTCAGTCTATGAGGTCAGTATTAGCCTGATATGAATAAAACACAAAGACATATAAAGAAAGAAATCCACAGACTAAATCTCTTATGAATATTGATGCAAAAATCCTTAAAAAAAGTACTGGCAAGTCAAACCAGTGAACATATAACAAGGATTGTATGCCATGACTAAAGAAAGGAAGGTTAGTTTAACATCCAAAAATCATTTAATGTAATATATACATTATATGTCAATATATACATCATATGTCAATAAAATAAAAAATACAAATAACATGATCATCTCAACAGAAGCAGAAAGAACACTTGACAAAATCTAACACTCCTTCACAGTAAAAGAATTCAACAAACTAGAATAATGAGGGAACTTCCTCAAGTCGATAAAGATCATCTATGAAAAAAGTACAGCTAACATTATATCAACAATGAATACTGAATGCTTTCTCCCTTAGCTTGGGAACAAGAAAAAGGAGTCCACTATCACTACATTTATTTAACATTGTGTCGGAAGTTCTATCCGGGATGATTATGCAAAAAAATAAAATGCAAACAGATTGGAATGGAA
The DNA here is from genome assembly GCF_000243295.1 of Trichechus manatus latirostris. NCBI lineage: Eukaryota > Metazoa > Chordata > Mammalia > Sirenia > Trichechidae > Trichechus > Trichechus manatus. The sequence goes on along the minus strand of NW_004444170.1, from coordinate 2,294,807 downwards.
GAAGGAAAACTGTCTCTGTTTGCATATGATACTATCTTGTATATAGAAAATGTTAAGGAATCGACTAGAAAGTCTGTAAGAACTAATAAACAAGTTGAACAAGCTTTCAGGATACAAGAAAATATGTAAAAATCAATTGTATTTCTATACAAGTGCAATGAACAATCTGAAAATGAAATTAAAAATACAATTCCTTTTATAGTAGCATCAATAGAATACAATACTTAAGAATACAATTAACAAAAGTACCAATTTATACTCTGAAGTTACAAAGATTGTTTAAAGAAATCAAATAAGACAGATGGAAAGATATGACATATTTATGGATCAGAAAACTTATTGTTAACGTTTTAGTACTCCCTTAATCAATCTACCACAAACAAACCCATTGCCATTCAGTTGATTCTGACTCATAGTGACCCTAAAGACAGAGTAGAATAGCCCCATAGGGTTTCCAAGGGGTGCCTGGTAGATTTGAACTGCCAACCTTTTGGTTAGCAGCTGTAGCTCTTAACCACTACACCACTAGGGTTTCCAATCAATCTACAGTTTTAATGAAATACTTATGAAAATTCCAACTGGTTTCTTTGTGGAAATTAACAAGTTGATCCAAAATTCATGTGGTAATTCAAGGGATCTAGAATATCAAAAACAACCATGAAAAAGAACCAAGTTGGAGGACTCACACTTTCTGATTTCAAACCTATTAAAAAGCTGCAGTAACCAAAGCAGTGTTGTATTGGAATAAGGATAAACATACAGAACTGTGGAATAGAATTGATGGCCCAAAACTAAACCCTCACATTAATGGTCAACTAATTATTGACAAGAGTGCCAAGACAATTTTTTGAGGGATGCAGCCATTTTTTGGCAACCTTATAGGAAGGAGCTAAAGGAATAAAACCCCAACTTATTCTCTGCTCTCTCTTCAAACTCCTACCAGTGCTCCAGACTGACCACACGAAATGGAAGCTGGAGGCAAGAGAAATTGTTTACCTAATTTTCTCCATTCAGCCATGGGTCTTAGAGGAGGATAGAAGAATGTAGAGTGGTAAATAGAAGATATCTATTATAATACATATTAGAAATCTCTCCTGGAACGGATGTTATTGCCTAATTCAAAAGAGACCAAGGGAATTCAACTGCTTATAAATCCATGTGCTTTGTCAGCATAATCTAATTTATTCCTCAAAATAACATGGTTAAAGGCGTTGTATGCCTCTGCGCCTTCTGGCCAGGCTGTGCTGTGAAACCTGAGACTGACTTCCCCAGACCTCATAGCTGCATCGGTGAGATCCCTGGGAACTTTGCAGTTCTTTAACTTTTATGATTTTTATTTGTTCATTCTTTTCTTTTCTTTCTCTTCCCCCTTCTGTTTTTCTCCATTCCATAGT
>NW_004444170.1:2241315-2289579 GCF_000243295.1 Trichechus manatus latirostris | reverse complement strand
AAAAAAAAAAAAAAAGTTGAGAATTTAGAGGGTTAAAATGTTGTGGGGTTGTTAACCAATGTCATAAAACAGCATGTGGGCTACTGTTACATGAGAAACTATCTGTTCTGTAAGCCTTCACGTGAAGTACAATAAAATATTAAAAAAAAAAAAATAACATGGTTAAATGGAATTTTTATTATTTCTACTTTTTTATGTGATGAATCAGAAGATCAGAGAGATCACTTGCCCAAGATTGCAGAGAAGTATTGGCAGAGCCAGGGTTTCATTCCAGGTCTGGCTGACCCCCAAGGCCATATTCCTTTCAATATATAATGTTGCTCCCCATCTTTAGAGACAAAATTACCCAGCATAAAAATCTTGCTCCTCCCTCATAAAAATAATTAAAAAATATCAAAACCAATTGTGCCCAGATTTTAATAAGTTGTTTCTTTATCACAGACTAAATGAACTTATCCTGTACCATTAGAAAATAAAATGTTTTAAAAGTCAACAAAGTAGACTGCGATGCTGTAGCTAAAGGGTAAAACCACTGTGTGGGCTTCTTATTCTCAGTGACAAATGGGTGAGATGAGGTTACAGAAGACCTTAAAGGACCCCTTATTTATCTAAAACTTTGCCTAGAGATGTTTCTATTTACCAGGTATAACAAAACAATTAAATGTGAATTTATTGAATAATTTTGAGTTTGCAAAGGACCGTGCTGAGAGATTAAAGAAATATGAACATTTAGTATAATACCTAGTTTCTGATCTCAGAAATCCTAAAGCTATAGGTAAGAACCTACTGTAGGTAGAAGGTGTTTTAGTTTGCTGGTGCTGCTGTAACAGAAATACCGTAAGTGGGTGGCTTTAGTGAACAGATATTTATTTTCCAAAGTTTAGGAGGCTAGAAGTACAAATTCCGTGTGGCCTCAGGGGGAAGGCTCTCTGTCCACTCTGGGGGAAAATCCTTGTCTCAACTTCTCTAGCATTTTTCTCAGTGTTCCTTTGGGATCTCTAGGTGGCGTCTATCTTTCCCCTATTTGTGCTTTTTCTCTGTGCCTAGTCTACTCTTTTATATCTCAAAAGAGAGTAGGTTTAAGATACACACTATCCTAATATCAAACCAAACAAAACCCATTGCTGTCAAGTCGATTCCAACTCACAGCAACCCTAAAGGACACAGCAGAACTACCCCATAGGGTTTCCAAGAAGTGCCTGGTGGATTCGAACTGCCGACGCTTTGGTTAGCAGCCGTAGCCCTTAACCACTATGCCACGGTTTCCCCACTAATATAGCCTTATGAAAATAATGAAGAAAATCTTATTCCAAAAACGAGATCATATCCGTAGGGACTGTTATTGTTTTTATTTGCAATTCTGAGTCATGGTGACCCCATGTGTGCAGAGTAGAACTGCGTCATAGAGTTTTCAAAGCTGTGACTTTTTGGAAGCAGATCACCAGGTCCGTCTTCCGGGCACTTCTGGATGGGTTCAAACTGCTAACCTTTCCACTAGTAGTCAAGTGCTTAACCATTTGACCCACCCAGGGACTCCTTCCCTAGGTATAGGGGTTAGGATTTAAAGCACATAATTTTGGGGGACACAATTCAATCTATAACAGAAGGGGACATGATTCAATCATAACAGAACACAAATCAATCCATAACATACGCGCATGTACATGCATTAATATATACATATACATTAATTAGATACAATCATTTAACTATTCTTCGATACACTTGTTCATGAAATAGTTACTGAGTGCCTATAGTATATTAGTTGCTATGTATTCAGAAATAAAATAGACACTGCCCTTATAGAGTATACAGTCTAGCAATGAAATCACAGAAAGACATCATATTGTCAATTCAGTGAGAAATACTATATTGGGCTTAGGTACAACTTATTATTCACAAAACAGACAGGCGGAAATGCTAAATCTAGAAACTAAGAGTTAAATATGATTAAACAGAGATTCTCAATGTCCCTGGTGCTGTTGATAGCGGAGATCAAATGCTGAAGGAGTCTTCTAGGAGAAGAGCTGGGAATTGAGTTCTAAAAAAAAAAAAAAGCTAGATTTGGATATGTGGAAAAGAAAAGGAGAGACCTTATTCTTGGTTTCAGGAATATTGAGAACGTGGGATCTGGGCTCATTATGGGTGTTCAGAAAATAGTTAATAAGAAATTTGACAACATCACTTGAATTCTCATTCCATAGTCATATGGAGTAATAGTGAATAGCTTAGACCAGAGCCTTTTTGTGACAAGGATGACATAAATTAACATTTTAAACTTTATCCTGCTTGCAGGAAGGAACTATCATACAATAAATGAAAAAAGCCAAAAACTGTTATATTACCAAATATGAATGTATGATATTTATAGAATACACAGTGGACAACCATAAGCACATCAGAGATGAGACTTTCCAGCTCCATTTCCAATTACTGTACTAGAACACTTCAAAGCAAATAAATCTAAAATCCAATACAGAAAGTGAGAGCTTTGGGAACACAAGAGGTTGTATCTATTTAATAAAGAGGATTTCAGAAGATGGGAAGTAAAGAAAGGTGGCTTTAAAAGGCAGTCTTTCTGTACGAGAGAATTCATGGTATGAACACCACTATAGGAAATCACTCTTTTTTCAAGCAAAATCATCAGTTCCCTAACACACTTGACATGTTTAAGGGATTCAACGATATTATAATGCTACCTCATTTGGGAGCAGGCAGCTGGTTTGTGTGCTCAGTGATGCAGAAATTTCAAAGCAAATTTGACTATGTTTGCCCCAGCTGATGAGTTTGGAATGGAATCAATATATTGTCGAGATCCCCACAGCTCTTCTGTCTTTTTCCCATCCTTTAGGAAACACTGCAGTGAATGAGTATCTCTACAACAACAACAAGAACAAAAAGTGACAGCAGTGTGTTCTCTTGAATATATCCTGAAAAAGGAATTCAGCCGTGTGCCTCGGAAATATGCTGTAACATCTTCAAACAGGAGGCAGTTTCTTTAAATCCTAACCCCTATACTATATTAATGAGATTATAGCTATTAACATTAATACTAATAATAACTCCATGAGATTATTTTTAAAGCCCAAAATAAATCATTCCTAGATTTGTTGGTTTAGATATATATAATTGGTTTAAATAATCACTTTAACCAATGGAAATGAGCCTCAACAGAAAAGGCATCCTGATTTGGAAAGTCTATGATATAAGAACCTGAATTCCGAAAACATTAACTGGTTTCCTAATTGTTAAATATAATATTTTTTCTTTTTTTTCTCATATGATAATCTGTGTTCTTCTACATTACAGAACCCTAGCACCCTTTGGAAATGTTCTTTTTACTCAGATATTTTTCTCTCCTAATTTTCTTCCTTGTTTCTCTTAGCCTGTTTATCTAAGATTTTCTTATGCCAAGCCCTTAAATGATGTTGTTCCTCTAGGTTTAATATTTTACCTTTTTTTTCTTGCTTTTTATTATCATCTTGCAAATCACAATAATTTTCTTGTTAAAAAAATGCCAGTTAAGTATTTCTCACCCTTATGTTTATCATGAGTTACAAGCTCACGTTTTCAACTTCATCATCACTTCTGTAATCTCATCTCTGTAACCCCAAACTTGCTCCCAATCTTTTTCCAGCCCACTTCATTGAATCTGGTCTAAATAGTTACCCAAGCCAGATCTGTCAGTCAGTCATGACTACCTCTCCTTCATTTTCCTAATTTAATTGACTTCCAAGTCCTGCCAAATATATCTCATACATACTTGTTGAAAATTTCTTCTCTATTCTATATTCCCAAGGAGCCCTGGTGGCATAGGGATTAATGCACAGGGCTGCTACCCAGAAGGTGGGCTCTTCGAACCCAGCAGCTATTCTGTGGGAGAAAGATGTGGCAGTCTGCTTCTGTAAAGATTTACAGCCTTGGAAACCCTATGGGGCAGTTCTACTCTGTCCTGTGGTCACTATGAGTCAGAATCGACTCGAGGGTAGGGGGTTTGGTTTTGGGTTCTGTATCCCCAGTCACTCCTCTAGTTTAGATACTCATCTCTGTTCTTGGAATGTTACAGTAGCCTTCTAAACAGTCTCCCTCTGGCAACATTTTCTCCTTGTTCGGTACATTTTCCATGCTCCCACCATATTTCTTGCTCTAAAACCTAAATGTCGTATTATTTATAAACCTTTCTTGCTGTTGTTAGTTGACCTCTAGTCGGCTCTGACTCATGGTGACCTTATGGATAACAAAACAAAATATTGCCTATCTCTGTGCCATCCTCATGATAGTTAATATGTTTGAATCCATTGAAACCTTTCTTAATGTCTACAATATCATGTCATACCACCTTGATCACTGAAATCTGCTCTCAAATCCTGATACCTTACCACTTGCTTTCATCCATCTTATGCTCTAATCATCACATGCTCTGTTTTTCATCATGTCTGACTTTTTCTTCCCAGCAATTATTATTTTCACTACCTGGAACACTGTCCTACTCTTGCCTGTCTAGAACATTCCTTCTCATCCTTCAAACTCCAGCCTCTTTTACATCTCAGCAAATTTCTTCTTCTGTGCTGAGTTTCAGCTTGATATGAGTGGCACAAATTCAAACTATGATCTTAAAATCAACAAATTCACTTTCTGTCTTTATTATGTGAAGGATACTATCGTGTGCTGTCTGGTATTTAAAAATGTGTAAAATACATAATATGATACCTAACACAAATAATGAAAGTTACCCCGAAATTATTGCCAATAGCTTCACTAACTCTTGGTGAAAGATATGCTCTCTTTGTTTGCTGATTCATTTGTATGCCCATCATTTAATTAATTACTTGGAACTTATATGCCCCTACAAAACCAATAAAAAAATATTTTTCAAGAAATGGTGACTTGACACCATCAACACCATTCTCTCTCCACCTTTCTTCCTCCAAAGGGTCAAAGGACACTTTTGATGTATTTGAAATACTTGCTAGAAAATAGAAGATATATTTAACTATATGGTATTATATTCCCCTCAAGTGGGATGACTCCAAGATACCTTCTACATTCTTTTCAGTTTCCTACTAGGATTGAGTTCTAGTTGCCCACTGTGTTAAGTTGATTAATAACACACTCTTAATTTATTCCCTTCCTTTCTTTTCTCTTCCCTTGCCTTCCCTTCCCTCTCTTTCCTTCCATTTCCTTTCCATCCCTTTTCTTCCCTCTTTTTCCTTTTCCTTTCCTTGTCTAACTTTGCCATTCCCTTTCAATGTTTCTTAGGATCACCTCCAAAATAAACTACCCACTCTCAAATAATTGCCAGAGGACCCACTTCAGAGGAAACTCAAACCCCAACACATAAGAATAACTGGTAATAGCCTCAGATAATGGTAGCATTGTACAGGGGTTTTTAACCTCAGAGATTCAATGGTTTATGTACACTGTGATGGGTCATTGCAGGGTAATACTATTTAACAGGGCACGAGTATATGCATGTGTACATTTCTGAATTTTCACATTTCTCTTCTTGGGTGGGTAGTTTTCCAATTATACATGATGGTGTAGTCTCATGTTCATGAAGGTGTTGGCTAGAACAATGCAGTTGTTTTAAAATTTCACTTGGAGGCCAAGAAGATGGAGCTGCTCCTTAGTAGTTTTGAACCCCTAAATCTTTAGGACTCTACTTTCGGAGATCAAGATTATACCCTTTTAAAATACAAACATATAGTCAGGCCATGTTCCTCTTTGATGAGAATATTTAAATGATTCTGGGTAGTTCTACACATTTCTTTTTTTACTAGTTTTTTTTTTTTTGATACACAAAAATGCAAAGGAATATGATTTATTTTAGTTCTCATTAGTACAGAATTTAAAAGGCAATTTTTTATCGTATTTCTTAATATAGTCAAAATACTGCTACAAATTAGAGTCTTCTAGGTTCAGCTCTTAAGATTTAGTGTTTCCTGTTCTAGCTATACTTCACTCTTATTCAAGAGCCGTTGTCAGCAGACAAACCTTTGAGTATAAAGTAGGTTTTGTTATAAATAACAGGATGAGAAGAAAAGCTTAATCCTCTGTAAATGGAATTCAAAGCACAATACGTTTGAAACATAGAACTGTTAAATATAAGCTCCAAATAAATAATATGTGTTTTATTTTATTTTCTATGAAACTCATTGATCTTTATTCTTCCATTTTATTTTTTGATGTTTATTTGTTATGTGTTTGTATAATATTTTTTTGTAGGAATTAGGAGGAAGCTATCCTCCTCAAATTAGCTTGTTCTTTGCCTTTTTGTTCATCTTTTCCTCCAATGCTGCTAATAGCTCCTTATTCTTAAATCCTGTTACTTGAGCTAATTTAGATCTGAGAAATAAAGAGGGTGGGGGACGCTCCCCTAAACCGAGAAATGACTCCAAACATCCACTGGTGCAGCCAGCACACAGGCAAGAGGTCACGATGGTTGTCTCAGAAATTAGCACAGGAAAAGAGACCTTGCAACAGTAAAAACACTTGAAATACATATCATTCCATTGTGCTTTCACTGAATAACCAGTTACCAGCTGGTTTGTTTGATGAAAAAATGGAAATTTTATAAACAAGTATCCTTTACAGTTAGAATTGAGGAAGCTTTGAAATTTACTGATTTGTTTAATAGTTTACACATAGTCTAAAAGGAAATCTAATTCAATAAACTAAGTATAAAATACGTTAAAGCATTCTTAATCTTTAAGAAATAAATATCTTTATAAAAAATGCCACTTGGATTTGTCCATTAGTTCTATATTCTAGAGAAATATGAATTCTTGAACAATTATGTCTTATAGATTCTAATTGAAGTGTGTAGCCTATGAATGCAACTCCATTTTAAAGAACCAATGATTGCAGCATATAAATTATCCTGTCATGAAGGGTAAAATTATATCATAGTAATAGATGACTGGAAGACTAAGTTCTAAAACTGGCCTACATATATTTAGTAAAATTCATGTTATTATCCAGCAGGAGAACAGATCCAGCAGCCATTTGTATTCCCTCATTTTGCCATCGTTCAAACCAAGCTGAACTTACTGTACTTTTTATGTTATAATCATTATACTATATGTTACTTTTCTAATGGATTTAAATGAATAACGTTTTTCTTTTACTTGACTTTTTACTGTATATTATAAACCTAAAAGTCTTATTCAAAAGAAAATATGAAAAATAGTTCCTCCATTAATAAAATAATTGCTTCTCTGAATGATAAAAAATATTATTTTGATTAACTAGATGTTTATTAAATGGCTTTCATCAACCATTTAAGAAAGAGAGAGAATGTGTCTGTGTGTGTGTGTGTTTATATCTACAAAAATAACTACTATTTATTATTTCTTAGATGTCCTTTACATTTAGGTTTATGATTGTTTATTTGTATGTGCGTGTGTGTGTGTATTTGTCTTGGCTTCTCCACTATCCTTATGTCTATCATCAATTAACTTCCAGCTTTACATTTTGCCTAATTTATCTTCTTTGTCTAATCATATCTTCTTGCAAACTACTTCTGCCACGATGTAGTCTAATAATCAGCTTCTAATTATGGGAATAATATTCATACTTCTACTTGACTTGGGCAGTAGATGGTGGAAGACAAATGCCAAACCTTCGTCTCATGGAGTTGCTCAAGTCAGATGCTTTGCATCAAAACAGATGTAAATTGCTTTTCACTTTAATTCATATTGAAAATAAAACCTATGTTTAATAATTCATTTTGGTGAAATGATGGCTTTGGTAGAAGAAAGCAGGTTACTTGTCAATTCTAGAATATTAAATGACTGTCACATATTCCAAGACAAAGTCATATTTTCATAATGAGAGAGAGAGGCAATGAGCTGTGTACTATTGGATGACTTGCGTGTAACATTTGTCTTTTTTAAATTTGTATGCTTATTTTAATTCTGAGTTCAAGTACCACTCTGCATAGAAAGGAATGAGTCGTTCAAGATCTGTAGGCAGAGCGCACAGCATCATACAATGAAGAAAAGAAGAACATCGTGACTTGCCCTGAATTCTAAATACCAGGGCAGATTTACTTAGGAAAGAAAGATAGAAAGTAAAGAAGAAAGGTAGGAAGGAGGGAAAGAAGAAAGAAAAGGAAGAAGTGAAAAAAGAGGAAATACAAAAAATAAATTTTGTGGAAATATTTATCTACTAAAACCCACTAAAAATTGCGAACGAATTATCCAGGCTCTGCTCTAACTTTGAATATATGCATTTGGTTCATAATTTTACATACGTACACACATATGTATATACATACACACACACCTGTACATGCACACACATACACAAGGTATATTTCAAGGCTTTAAGAGTTAACCTATAAATCAAAAATAAGAAAAACCACTGCTATCTATTCTACATGGGGAAATAAGCCGTTGACAGAAAATCTCTCCCACCATCCATTTCTTTTCTTTTTGTGTTAAAAATGCTTTAGAATTATAGTAAACTTAGTTAATAAACAATCCAAATAAAAAATCAGATTGTAGAAAACAATTTAAGATAGTAGATTGCATGGTTTAACCATAACTGTGGCCAGTTAAACCATGGCTCTCATTAAAGGTTATGAATCACATATACTGATGGTTCCTTCCTTATAATGTGTGAATAAGACTACGTGGAAAACCATAAAGTGATGAGATTGCAATTAGTAAATGAGTTTGAACTACTGCATACCTAGGCCTTATGCAGTGCTTACTTATATCAGAGTTTTAAGACAGAGATAGATGGATGGATGGAAGGATGGATGGATGATGGTTGGATGGATGGATGGATGGATGGATGGATGGATGGAAGGATGGATGGATGGAGGGGTGGGTGGGTGGATAGGTAGGTAGGTAAATAGAACTACAAACTGTGTAAGTGGTTATTTACTCAAAAGACTGCATATTTATCCCTTTATAACCACTTTTTACTTCTCTTCTTCTTTCTTTTTCTTCCTTCTTTCTTCCTTCCTCCTTTCTTTCTAGTTATCATTTTGAAATCTAGCCATTCAAGAAATTCTTCATCTAAACCTCCTTGCTTAGAGTAAAATATTAGAATATTTATAGGAAACATTCTTCTATTATGATTTAAGTTACCAACAGAGTACTATTTCTAAAATAGAGGCTCTATATTTTTCTAGCTTATGAGATTCATGAAGTCAGGGGATCCAATTAGATTTTATTGGTTTACCAGTATGCCACTAGTAAATGTTTGTTGAACGGATAGGTGTACAGATGGATGAATTATTTTATGAATCATGAATTTAATGATTCCTTAATGAGGGTTTGAGCCCTGAAAGTTGAGTTTCCTCTGGTCAGTAACTTTGCAGCCTAAGTTCCCAGATGCCTCCAACATATGACATGAAAGTTTAAGCCATTTCCAGCCCCACTAAGGCCACCCCCAGGAAGTACAATTTCTATGGGGCCAACTCCAGAGTTCTGTTGGGTTTCCTATTGAGTGTCCCTCCTCCATCACTGTGCATATGCACGTACATGCACACCATACACAGACATAAGAACCACTCTTCTGGATGGATTTAAATATGTGAGTGAAGAAAACAGATTTTGGGGGATATTTTAAAAAAACAAAAAACCAAAAAACAACTTTTTATCAGAGTGAATTTCAAATCTATATAAAATACCTACCATGCAACCACAGTCATAAACCATCATGGTGACCTCGTTGTGGATGTAACTATGATTCTTGTTTCATCTATTTCCTCTCTTTAATACCATTTTAAAGAAAATCATGGGCATTATATCATTTCTTAAAGTCAGATATCACACTTAAAATTTACTAGTGATGCCTTATTATTGTCCAATATTCACTAAGTGTACAAATTTCCTGTTATTTTGTTAAGGTGAAAAATAATTTCTTTACATGTATAGTTTGATTGAGAAAGGGGTCCATGAATTGTGAAGTTTTGGTATCTTTTTATTCTCATTTAATCTTTAGGTCTTTCTCCCCTCTCTCTTTCGTTTTCCTTGCAACTTGTTTTTTTAGGACCTCTTAGGAGATTTTTGAAGTAGTATAGCAAAAAGGCGAAGAGAGAGAGTAAACTTTGTAGCCCAAACTAGACTGCCTGGGTTAAAATCTCAAATCTGTCACTTACTGTCAGTGTGACCTTGGGCAAGTTTTGTAGCAGACAGTGCCTCTGTTTGCTCTTTCATTTCCTTAATCTTCATAATATTGCTGTGAGGATAAAATGAGTTAATGTATTTAAAACAATTATAATAGATCTTGACACATATTAAGTAAACTATAAGTGTTAACTCTTAATATTGTCTTCAGGAGCCAATATGATTTTACAGATAATAAGCGTTTGCGAAGAACATGTTCCTGCAAAATGCTGTGACCCAGGGTTGGTATGGACCACAGAGCAATGAATGAATGAATGAATATATGTATGAAAGTCATAATCCCCCAGGAAGATGGCTGCTGCCAACACAGCTCCTCTTTGGTGGTCAGAGTTTGCAAACACAGAAGCTCCCTTTCCCCCAGGCTGTGAGAAAGAATTCCCACAAATGGATAATTTAAGGGTAAAGTCTTCAATGAGGAAAAAATCAGTTCCAGTAAAAATAATATTAAATTGCTCAAATTATTTGTTAAACGGCTCTTTGGCATTATTGGTTGATTCATTAATGTTTGATTTTAGTATTTTGTTTTTAAAGAAATGTTGTTTGCTCTCTGTGTTGATGCAATAGCTTTGAAATTGCTCATGAGAATCATTTGATCTTTGCCTTACAAAAATAAATAAATAAAATAAAACAAAAACCAGTATGTTGGATGCTCAGTGAGGTCACACATTTAAAGACACACAGACATCAGTTCAGCTTTGGTATGTGCATGGGCGTTCTCTCTGTGAGCCAGCTGGAAATGCCACTTTACTAAAACCCATGGTGTTAGATAAATTTGTCAGGGTTAAAAATACCTGTTGGGCCTTTACAAATGCCATTTATATCAATATGACTAGCTGGAAGCCTCTGAAAATGTAAATCTATCAAATAAACAAATATATATATTGGGATAGAAATCCAAAATTTTATGAAACAAGGATGCGAAAATTATAAAGTACAATAATTGAAGATACAGAGATTGTGCAGAAACTATCCAAATAACAATGTGCACACCTCTTGACCCACAATTCTTTTCCTAGGACTCCATCCTAAAGGAATATGCATACATTTTGTATCCGACACTATTTATTTGCCTTCTCAGATCCACTCCGCCTTACTTGTCTCCCAGCCCTTGCTCCTGGAGAGCCTGGCTGCTGTCTGCTCCCACATTCACAGCTACAGCTGCTGCCACGTCTCACCCACCAGCATCTTCGACTCTTAGCCTACCCAGCGGGGAGTGCAGCTCTGGACCGGAGCTAGACCCAAGGGACCCACTGAGTCCCTGGCTCCTCTCACCACTTTTGGATTTGGCAGAAGACGTGCTTACAGGGCATGATGTCTGGCTCCCTCTGCTGCTGCCCAAAGAGGTCAGATGACCTGACCAGGAACTACAGGGCAAGACTTGAGAGCAAGAGACAGAAGGAGCCAGCCGATACGTTCTTCTTTCTTTCTTCCTCTGATGAAGTGTTGTGATGTGCGGTGGTTCTGCACAGCCTATCTGGAGAAGTCTCACACAGCCAAGTGACTACGAAGCAGTGGCCAGCTTGCTAACATCATCTTGCATTTGTTTCCCCGCTCCTACACCATTCTCTCTTCTCTCACTCTGGATGCACTGGTGGTTTACCCCCTAAGGCAGTACCAGCTCTTAAAGGTTGCCTCAGGCTCCGTATTCTAGGGAAGCCTAGCTAGGACACATATAAAAGAAGATTACGTGTACATGGGTATACTTGGCTGCATTGTATGGGACAGTGAATAAACAGAGACGACCTAAATGCCCGTCAGAAAAAAGACTGACATCCAAACTGTGGAATAGTTTACATCCTTTAAGAAAACTGAGGTATATTTCGGTTGATAGATTTTTGAGCTACACTCTTAAATGAAGTAAAGAACACTACATACAAATGTGACTATAATCTAGTTTTGTAAAATGATATGTATGTGTTTATCTTCCATTTTTGCATATAAAATGAAAGTTCTGGAAGGATAGCTATAACGGGCTACCAGTTGTCACCCTGGGGGTGTGGAATTAAGAAGGAGCAGGGAATTAATAGAAATTTGCACTACTTATAAAATTCTATACTATGTAATTTTTTTTTTGTGACAAGCATGTATTACTTTTTTGACTGAAAGTAAATGAATAAAGAGATTCTGAAACACTGAATATTATTTTTAAATTAAAAAAGGGATGAATAAGGTTATGGCACACAGGAGACACATCTTACAGTTTTCAACAGAAATTGAAACATTCTATGCATTTTTCCAATTCTTAAACATTGTGATAATCACTTTTAAAACTTGGATTATGACAATATAGTAAATTGTCTTTGGTTCTTCAGGCTTCTTAAATCAAACATTTATGTACTTTTCTTGAAAAGAGAGAATATATGATAAAAAGACCTCTTAAAGTGTATGAAGGTACAGATGTCTAAGTGGAGTATTTTTAGTTTTGTTTTTGCTTGTTCATTTTGAAGGCATTTTAATGGTAAAATCAGGAAAGAAAGATGCTGCACAAATTTCCTTAAATATCCGTAGAAGCAAGATAAGAATTTCAGCTTTTTTTTTTTTTTTTTTAAAATAGGGATCGCTAATTAACCATAATATTTAACATAAAGTTAGGAAATTTTCATAAGGGTCATGAAATAAGAAAAAGTTAATAAATGCAGTAGATTCAGCTCTACGGGTTTGTTATACCTTGACTGCATTAAGTAATCTGATCACAGATACATGCTTTCATTTCAATGATTACCAAATTTTCTGTTTGGCAAAATGAAAGTTAGTCAATTACCTCAATGTTATGTAACTATAGCAATTAAAATATCTGAAGCATTGACAGAAAGAAAGGAAAGGTATTTAGTTGCCCCTGAGGGACTATTAAGAGTTCCTTCTTTGTTTCCATCAAATTATACAAACAATGAAATCAGTGGCATGCTAAATGTTACATATATATATAAACGTATATATCTATATCTCTAGATATAACTTATATTTGTAATCAGGCATGCACATACTTTTTTATGACAAAACACAATTCCAAAGCTATGGTAGGTTTACAAAATTATCATTGTTCTACTTATTATTGGATATATTTATTCTGTGTCATAAATTTGGTAAAAAAAAAAAAAAAAGACACAAACTCATTGCCATCAAGTCAATTCCAACTCATAGTGACCCTATACTTACATATTAATTTTATTTTAAATAAAAATAAAATATATTCAAGACTGTTTTCTTTTAAAATTCAACTGGAAACAGATTTTAATGTTTGGAAAAGGTACATAGTAAAGTACAATAAATTATACAAATAAATATCTATTCATGATCTAGCCATTGTCTATCTATGTCTATCTGTCTATATATATGTATAGAACCCTGGCGGTACAGTGGTTAAGAGCTATGGCTGCAAACCAAAAGGTCAACAGTTCAAATCCACCAGCCACTCCTTGGAAACCCTATGCATCAGTTCTACTCTGTCCTATAAGGTTGCTACGAGTCGGGATTGAATCGCCGGCAACGGGTTTGTTTTTATATATATATGTATATATACTATACATATATGAGTGACTGCCCGTGTTAAACTTTGAATATATTGTCTTATTTAACCGTCTCAAATATCCTCTGGTCAATCGCTATTTTACAGGTGAGGAAACTGCTACATACTGTGACTAAGTAACTTTTACGAGGTTACAAGATAATGTTTGACGGTCTTTAGTTTCAAATCCAGTTCTGCCCAGTACTACATCCAGTGTTCTTAACCAGCACGCCCTACAATTTATTGTACTTTTAGTCTTTGGTAAGCAATATCAATTAAATTTGGAATCAAATAGCTTTTTGGACCCTCATCTATCTTTCTCAGTTCAGGTTAATAAAAACAGCGACCAGCTTTTAAATGATAGTGATAATGATTTATGCTAATATTAGTACTAATACAAATAACAAAACTAACACATGTGTGAGGGCCAAACATTGTTCTAAGTAATTTGCATATATTAATGTATTTAATCTCACATCAGCCCATTATCTTTTTTGGATGAGCAAACTATAGTAGTTTTTATAGGATGATCCTGAGATGTTTCTTACTGATGTCTTCCCAAGAGTAGGAGACGAAGTAGAAGTCAGGGAAAAGTAATTATTTTCAAGAGCTGGTTGTACATGCAACAGTGTTGGGAAACTGAAATTAAATGATGATCAAAATATCTGAAAATATCTAGGGTTTCTGTATAATCATATATATTGATAATAACGTTTTAGCTGGGGAAATCTTTTCAAAGTGACAACACATTTAATGCACGATATCATAATAACATGAAATATTGAGAATAAACAGCTAAATCTTGGCATGTGCAATGAAATTAATCCATTTATTATTGTGATCAATAACTCATGATTCTCTTAAAATAAGCAACTGAAATCAAAACACATTGGTCACTAGTACAGCATTGCGTCTGGCCTGAGAATTTACATACACACCAGTCAGGACTTTCCCGTATGTAATGTCCTTCAGCACCATTATTCTGTATCCAAGCTTTTATATCAACATAATTCATTAAGCGCAAGGTGATAGAAAACTCAGAATCTATGAAAACAGCCAAATTATGGCTGCTATGGGTCTATCACATGCAATTTGCTTATACAAAAGTAAAGGGATATTAAATCAGAGTATGTCTTGGATAGGAAGACACTGCCATCAGATAATTGCTGCCTATACCCAATTGTATCTCACTGGGATGTCTTCATTTCCATAAGATACATTTAGGTTCTGCATTTTAATAATACCTTTCAAGTAATCAAGGGTTGGTCGACTATGTAAAAAGGAAGAAGTTAATCAAATGCTCATCTGTGACAAGGCATAAATAGTGTGGTGATTCATTTTTCAGAAGCAAATTGATGAGTAGGGTGTGTTCATTAATTTTCATAGTACTTGACAATTCAAAATTATTCCAGAGGTTTCTTAGCCCAGCAAATGGTTAGAGAGGTGTGCCAAAAAATTTTAGCTCTAACAACGGTTAAAAAAATTGTGAAAGTAAATGATACCTCTCCAGTTAGCATCACAACACTCATTATATTTTCCTAAATTCTAAGATAAACATTGTTTCCTGGACAGTTTATTTTGAGGGAAAAAAAAACAACTGAAGCCTTCAGAGAATGGATGATGAGTAATAAGCCTAGCATCTGAAATCTGAAATCTTTATACTATTAAGTATATTCCATATTATGGAGTGATGAAATCACAAAATGTAGGGCTTCTGTATTGAAGATAAGGTCACCATAATAAGATCACAAAAATAAGAGTTCTATATTGTAGAAATTTCATTTTTTAATTAATTTTTATACATTTATAATTAATAAATAGAAAATGAGCTTGAAAGATTCGAATTGCCAATTATTTTCTCATGATGAAACTTTCATTTTATTTATATTTATTTCCTTATAAACATGGTAAAGGAGGAAGAGCATTGGAACTGGAGTATATGGGAACTTGGGTTCTAGCTGTGTACCATCGGAGAAATGACGTTGCTTCTCTGGTCCTCTATTTACTAACTTGGAAAAAGAATAATACTTTCCTTGTGGAGATTAAAGTTGTGTAGCATAAAAGAGACACTAAAATACTTAAAAAATAAAAAAAGGAAAAGAGAAACAATTAGGGAAATTATACTTGTAGGAGGTTACTCTTCAAAGAGAATGTTATTTTCTGGTTTTATACCTTTGAGAACAAATCCCTGGAGAAGTCAAGAGATTACTGGTTATATACAATATTTACAATAGAAATGAAACCCAAGAAAGTGAAGAGATTTTATCAGAATTTTGAGAAAGCCTGGTAAATTGAGTTTTCGTGGAAAGCTTTTCATTTTAAGTGAAATTGTGGTCATCCAGCTCTTAACTGATGTCATAAACTTTGTAGTTTATTGTGACGTAATTCTACACACTTTGAATTAGAAGTGGCAGTTGAATTACTGTTATTGATGGTTCACATAGGCTTGGAACCATTAAGGTGTCATGAACTGAGCGCCTTAATATGACATAATACCCACCTTCTAAATTTAACTGTTGCTGTTTAGATATATCTCAAGGATTTCCTGTGTAAATATAAACTGACAGAAACAACTTTTTAAAAAGAATTATCAAATTATCGACAGAAGAAGATTTAAGCTCTTCACAATTTTTCATTCAGTCTCATGGTTTAGTTAAAATTCAATAAAATAATATCCCTTAAAATAAATAAAAATGAAAGGTAATTTTTCAACTTTGCCTTTTTCAGTGCTGGGCAACATACAGACTGAGCCTCTATTTTTGGTTCCGGTAGAGCTGTTGTTGTCTTGATTAAGGAAGTATGCATAAACTTTGCACTATAGCAGCCAGGGTGGATGGAAAGCTTCTCATCTCTGGTAAAAATTGAAGTTCATTATGTTTAGATGGAGTCTCTGGATGGTACAAAGGGTTAGAGTTTAGCTGCTAACCAAAAGGTTGGAAGTTTGTTTCCACTAAAGGCACCTTGGAAGAAAGATCTGGTGATTTACTTCAGAAAAATCAGCCATTGCAAACCCTATGGAACACAGTTCTACTCTGACACACATGGGTCATCATGAGTTGGAGTTGACTCAACTGCAGGGGATTGGTACTTATAGACAGATAGCCACCATTGAATTCACTCCGACTTATGACGACCTCGTGTACAACAGAATGGATAGTGCTTGGTCTTGTGTCATTCTCAGGATTGCCATGTGTCTGAGCCATTGTTGCTACTATTGTGCCAAACCATCTCACCGAGGGTCTCTCTCGCCCTTGTTCACCATCTACTTCACCCACCATGATGTCCCTTCACCCACCAGTGATTGTTCCCTCCTAATGATGTGTCCAGAGCAAGTGAGCCGGACAAGTCTTCTGTGGTGGTTCATAAGCTTTTCATTGGCCAACCTTCTGAACTAGATCGCCAGGGTTTTACCCTAGTCTGTCTTAGTCTGGAAGTCAGCTGAAACCTGTCCACATAGGTGACTCTGCTGCTGTCTTAAATACTGATGACATAGCTTCCAGCATCACAGCAACATGTAAGCCACAACAGTGCAAAAAACTGACAGGTTGTGGGCATTGTACTTAAAAAGAAAAAGAAAAAAAACATTGCTGTCGAGTCAATTCCAGCTCATAGCACCACTATATATGAAACTGGAAAGTTACATATAACAATGGAAATTACTGTTGAAATGTTGGGTAATAACCAACATTCCTCACTAAATGATCCTCTAATCTGTTTTTGTGTTGTTTTTTAAATGGAAAAAAATATTTAAGCTGTGCATTTATTTCTCAAAGTCAGCAGTTTTGTTTTAGACATTATGGTCATAATGGAAATGAACTTACTGATTTCAGAGTAAATTTTACTGCAGTAAATTACAAGATTCTCAGTAATGAGATTTACTTTATTCAGAACAAAGGCAATACATGTTATTTTCTTAAGAGCACTAAACGAGAAGTTTTTTGCAACTGACAATATTTAAAATTTCCAAATAATGATCTCATCTCTAGATGCGATTCATCTAAGTACATCCTATAGAAATGAGAATTTAATGAGTTAAGTAAATTTTTAGCAAATTTGGATTTTAAAATATCAGCTCCAAACTGGTAAATTATAGAATCTCTACGTAATACACCTATGACTATGTGGTTGTTGTGTGCCATTGGCCATTGAGTCCATCCCAACTCCGAGCGACCTCATATGACAGAGTAGAACTGCCCCATAGGGTTTACGTCCATACATACATATAGTTGTTAGGCAATATTTCAATATTCAAAGCAGAATCCCAGTGTATTATCACAGTTACACCATGTGTAGGGGGTAGAAAAGGGACAAGATGTTTCAAATATAGTAGGTCAACTCTTATAAATGTTATATGAATTTTAAAAATCACTGATAATACAAACATAATTTGTTTTAGCCAATGTAGGAAAAGAGTCAAATCTTTATTATCCGTATATTTCAGTCATTTAATTCAAGGACCTTGAGGTCATTCTTGATTTCTCTTTGTTTTTCTTTCAAACCTCATCTCAAAACCTTCATCTATCTTGTAGGTTCTAATATCAAAATATAAACAGACTCTAACCACTTCTCGCTGTCTCTATCACTGCTCTCCTGGCCCAGACCATCATGACCCTCACAGGCTGTCACTATAACCTCTTAATAGGTTATCACTAAGCCTCTTTTTGCTTTTTATTTTGCCATATACTCCCCCTACCAACACATTTTGTCCTCCACAGCTAGAGTAGTTCTTTGAAAGAATGACAACCTATCAGATCAAGTTCTTCCTCTGTGACAAATCTTCCAATAATATTTCATCTCAAAGAGGGTAAGGTTTCAACAAATGCCACCAACCTCCTAAATAATCTGGTCTCCCAGTCTCTCTGACCTCATCCTTGTTCAACAATCTCTACCTCACTTATTGTGATCAGGACACTCATGCCTCCTAAATGTTCCTGGAATCACTACGTCACTCCCACTGCGCACATGTGCACTCCCTGCTGCGGCTGCTTCCAGAATTCCTCGTGATTCCTCCCCTCATTCTTTTAGGTCTCTTATGGAAAGCTACCTTATCCAAGGTGATTTCCCTGAACATCCAATATTAAAATGTAATCCCTCCTCCTTAGTATCTCTTTTATCCTACTTTGTTTCTGCTTAATACTACTAAATACCTGCTTTTCTATACCTTTACTTGTGTTTTTTTTCGCCCACACAGGAATATAAATATAATATGAGCAAAAGTTGGAGGTTTTTTTTTCCCCTTCAGTCTTCCCCATGCTTCCCCATTGTCAAGGACTGTTCCTGGAACATAGTATGGATTCCATCAACAATGTTTTAATGAATTAAAAAAAAATCCTTTACATGTTCATATTTTAGACATTTAATTAAAACTTATGTCCTTAACTTTTATTTAACTTACGCCATATTTACAACACATTAAGCCATTCCTCTGTGTGCTTATCTCTTTAAAAAGAGAGATTAGTATTGAGAAAACTTATGAAAAAAGATTTTACATTTATTAAATTGAGGAAATACACACATTGGAACTAGTTCAATTCATTAAGAAGATAAAAAAATTAGAAAAAGAAGGATAGTTGTAGTTGAAAATATCATGAAGTTTTGGGTGATTGTATAGTTTATTCCGTTATTTCTATTCAGAGAATTCCAGCTGATAGTGCTACATAATGCTTGCATTTTCCTTGTAACATCCACTATGTCATTTCTGCCAGTCTCCTCCTCAGACACCAAATCCTTTGCTTATCTAAAAGGCATATCTGAAGGATTGCCTAATTGCATACGAGCAACTTCAAGAACTCTGATTGCTTTTTTTACGTGTACCTGGATGTTTGCAGTGTACCAATGAATTTAGGTTGCTTTCAGGATTAACTATTGCATCCATGAAGCCTGAGATTATCAGGCTTCAGATATTGCTTTATTATGTATGTAAGTCACAATTATACATATCATACATTTGATTCTGTGTCTTTTGGTCAACATACAGTTGCAGTGAAGTAATACTGTCTAGCAAAGTAGTAAAATAGACTGTGGAAAGTGTCTGGGTTAAATTTAAGAATCTGTTATTAACTTCTATTCATACGTTATTTAACAAATATTTATTGAAGGTCAAGGGCCAGGAAACTTCCTAACTCCTGCAAATAAGATAAGATCCTATTGTCAAGGAGCTTTCAGATCAAAAGGAGACGTAGATAAATAAATATCAAAATGCATGTTATATTAGTAGAAAGAACATTAATTTTTGGAAGCACAGGGTTGAGCCATTGATAGGGCTTCACATTACGAAAACTGTTAGCGCCAGAGCTCAAGTGTGAGGGATGAACATAATCTCACCATGCACAGTGAGGGGAGGTGTCTTCAGCAGGAGCAGCAGGGATATGAAGGCTCTAGATAGATTATGCAGGTTTCAGGACACTGTAAGTGATTAAATAATGTTGAATGTTGATATTATCTGGGAGGTGGTGACATTTGAGACTGGGAAGATATATAGAGGCCTGACTGTAAAAACCCATTGCCATCAAGTTGATTCTGACTCATGGCAACCCCATGTGTTACAGAGTAGAACTGCTCCATAGCATTTTCTAGGCAGAAATCTTTGTGAAAGCAGATCAGTAGGGCTTTCTTCTGCTGCGCCACTGGGTGGATTTGAACCGCCATCTTTTAGATTAGCAGTCGAGTGCAAACCGTTTTGCACTACAAGGGTATCTGTGACCATAAAGGGTGTTATATAAGATATGAATTTTTTTACTGTATTCTGAAATCAGTGAGGTACATGGCAAACACTTTACATAGAGAAGTGACACAACCCTTGTTGTTGCTAGGTGCTGTCGACTTGGTTCCTACTCACAGTAACTCTATGTACTGCGAACAAATCCCTGCACCATCCTCACAAGTGTTGCTGTTTTTGAGCTCACTGTTGCAGCCACTGTGTCAATCCATCTCGTTGAGTGTCCTCCTCTCTTTCACTGACCTTATACTTTACTAAGCATGATGTGCTTTTTCAGAGATTGGTCCCTTCTGATAACATGTCCAAAGCATGTGGGATGAAGTCTCGCCATCATTGCTTCTAAGGCGCATTCAAGCTGTACTTTGTCCTAGAGAGATTTGTTTGTTCTTCTGGTAATCCACAGTATATTCAATATACTCCACTGTCGCCATAATTCACAGGTATCAATTCTTCTCTGGTCTTCCTTATTCATAGCGCAGGTTTCACATGCATATGAGGCAATTGAGAATACCATGATTTGGGACAGGTGCACCTTAGTCCTCCAAGTGACATCTTAGCTTTTTCACACTTTAAAGAGATCTTTTGCAGTAGATTTGCCCAGTGCAATACATCATTTGGTTTCTTGACTGCTGCTTCCAAGGACTTTGATTGTCGATCCAAGCAAAATGAAATCCTTGACAATATCAATATTTTGTCTGTTTTTCATGATGTTGCTTGTTGGTCCAGTTGTGAGGATTTTTGTTTTCTTTATGCTGAGGTGTAATCCACACTGAAGGCTGTACTCTTTTATCCTCATCAGTAAGGGCTTCAAGTCCTCTTCACTTTCAGCAAGCAACGTTCTGTCATCTGCATATGGCAGGTTGTTAATGAGTCTTCCTCCAATCCTGATGCCACTTTCTTCTTCATACAGTCACATGATCATATTTACTACTTAAATAATTATTCTGGTAGGACTAGATTGGAGGGAAAAAATTAGTTATTGTGTGCCCAGTTAAGAGAAAATTGCAATAAATAATGAAGAAGACTTAGAACCTACTGAAGAGGCACACAGATTAACTCTTAGTGACAGATTAAATGTTTGAAGAGAGGGCAAATCTATTGAGACAGAAGTAGATTCGTGGTTGCCGAGGCCTGGGGAAGTGGTAGAGGGCAGACAGGGAGTGATTGCAAATGAGGACAAAATTTCTTTTGAGGGTGACGAAATTGTTTTGAAATTGGATTATGGTAATAATTGCATATCAATAAATATACTAACCAAAAAGACCCATTGCTGTTGAGTTCATTCCTACTCATGGCAATTCCATGTGTTACAGAGTCGAACTGCTCCCTAGGGTTTTCTTGGCTGTAATCTTGGCTGTAATTCTTTATGGAATCTGCTTCCATAGAGATTACAGGCCTTCCTCCTGTACTGCTAGGTTGGTTCAAAACATCAACCTTCTAGGTTAGTAGTCGAGTGTAAACAGTTTATGCCACCCATGGACCTATAAATATACTAGAAGCCATTTAATTGTATCCTTTAAAAAAGTGGAAAACTTGACGGCATGTAACCATCACTAAAACTGTTAAAAATAATCTTACCAAGATTCTTGCTTAGTCAGATGGGTGATTGGTAGTGCCATTTACTGGAATTCTCGACTCAGGAGAACTTCAGTGGGGAGGGGGGAAGGATTTAGGAGGAAATTTAGGAGTCAGATGGTTTCTGAGATGACTGTGAAATATTCAAGGGGAAATGGATAAACCACTGCATGTCTATGTCCAGAAATCACAAGTGTCATCTAAATTAAACATGTGGACTGCAGGATTTTGAGCCTATAGGAGTAGATTATCTAATCCATAAAGAATGTGTAGATGGAAAAGTATTGAGAGTTAAGGTTGGAACACTTGGTGGCGGGGGTGGGTGGGAAGAAAACCAGTGATAGCCTGGAAGGGGAAGAAGAGTTTAAGAAAGTGGACTGAGAAGGAGTAACCAGAGAGCAAGAGGCAAAAAGAGACTGAGTAGTGTCATAGAATCAAGAAAAGAAAGGGATTTAAGAAAGACAGCATGGGCAACAATATTAAATGCCATACAGAGTTCACGTACCTAACGTAAGGACAGAATTCAGTTCACTAAATTTAGCAAAAAGTCAATGGTCATATTTTTGATAGCAGATTGGTAAAATTATGGGCATAACACTGGACTTATAGTCAATGATATTGAGAATATAGGACAATGAGTGTCCACAGCTTCTTCAGGATACTATAAAAGTCACCAAGGGCGAGAGGGAGTAGCTGACAAAGAAGAGGGCAATGAGTAAAAAGATTTTTTTTTTCTCATGGAAGAGTCAGGAGAGAGAGAGAAGAGATTGATACATAGAAACAAAAACAACAGCAAAAATGAGGGTGGAATAATTCAAATGCATAAGAGAAGAGAATGGATGGAGAGAAGCTCTGGAGGACAGTGACAGGGAAAACAGTGAAAGAACAGGAAGCTTTAGGAGAGTGAACAAGGTTTGAAATCATTATTTGAGTGAAAGGACAGAAAGCTGTCTTATAGACGATATAGTAGTGACTTTCAAAATATTTTGTTGCAATTAAGTGTGAACGAAGATGTTTTTATTTTATTGTTTTAAAAAGTGATGTTAGAGTCATTCTTCAGGAATCAAGTATTCAAGGTATGTTTTCAAAAATGATTTATGCTAATTAATTCTCTTAGAATTTTCGTTGAGATTCTGAAAGTGCCAAAAAATGGTTTATGCTTAAACTCATTATTAGTTTAAACAGTAATTAATTTCACATAGGAAGGAGCCTTATATTTGCATCCAAAAAGGGAGAAAGAGACTTAGAAAAGAGTAGCATTTGAAAATAGAACGACTAACTATAACCATGGCTTTGTCTACAGCAGAGTGGTACCCTATTTTGGGGCTAAGTTAGGTTAACCAATTATCAAGGAAATAAAATGCTTTTTTTTTAAACAATATTTGCTGTTTCCTCTACTGACAACTAATTAGGCAAAAGAATTAATATGGGTTTTGGAAAAAAAAATCCCTGTATAACATTTTCTTCTGATGAACAGTCTCTTATAGAACACATGCTTCCTAGTTCCTAATAAATTTTGGTGTTATTCTGTTGTGGTGTTAGTCTATTTCATACATATTTAGTTAGTTTTGCAAATACATTCACTTTCTTATTTCCTCTCCAACTAGAAAAATATTATCTTTGACATGGAAAGGAGGATTCAAAATCAGAACCTGATCTCAAATTTAAAAAATGGATCAAGTTCAAGAAGGAAGGAAGTGCCACGCCAAAATCCCTTTTCTTGTGCTTATCTGTTAAAATTCTAAGACTAGCAAGGGTAGTCAACCAAACCTGCACCTCCTGGAGGAAGTAGAAAACCACCACTGATTTAAAGCAATGGCTTGTGAAAGCTGGCGACTGAAAAAAAGGCAAACACCGATTTGGGAACTGGTGTCAGAAGGGTGGTCACAGGCTCAGTCAACCAAGAAGAGAGCAGGTCCTGTCAAACCTCAAGGGTAAGTCTGGCAGAAGGGAACTGACTGAGTCTGAGTGGCACCAGAAAGCCGAGAGTCAGCCAACCAGGCAGAGTACGCGCGAGTCTGCATGTTGAACAGTAGAACATGAACTAAGGCATACAAGGAAATGAAAAAGTACAGGTTGCCCTCACACATAAGGGCTATACTTCTTGTGCAGGACAAATAAAAGATCCTGGGAAACTGTTGGTACTTCTGTGTATGTGTTAGTTTGTATAGAAGACATCATGTAGAAGAGGAAAAAGAAATTAAAAAAAAAAAACAAAAAAAACTTGACAGCTACGTGTACATTCAAACTGTTGCAACCATTTGATATTGGATATGGGACAACAAAATAGTGAATGGCAAAATTCTCCATTTTGGAAAAATAGAGAAATGACAAGAATGTGATGTTCTTTTAATTTATGAAATCCACAGGAGATTCCCTATAAATTTTTACATATCTGCAAAAAAGGCCAAGTTCAATATACTAGCAGTAATCTTGCCATTTTGCTTAACCAAGATGAGTAATAAAATTCCCACTATTTATTGGGAAAAACTCAGCTACAAATAATATTTAAATATTGGTGGGAACATCAGCTGTCTACAGTTCACTGCTCCTCTGGACCACCGTTCCCTTTCCATTGCTGAGCAGCTCCCCTGACGCCAAGTTTGTGCTCCTCATGTGGGCTCTTTTAGCACCTGGTATTGTTCTCTCTTAGCATTTATCAAAGTACAATGCAATGTTTTACTAATCGCTCTAACGACTCAGCTCCTTAAGGGAAGGGACTGTGCTTTTTTTGTTTGATTCCAAAGTTCCTAAAATAGTGACTGGCACATGATTGTAGTTGTTAGGTGCCTCCAGTCGGTTCCTACTCATAGCGACCTCACGTACAACAGTGCAAAACCTTGCGTAGTCCTGCACCCCCCTCACAATCGTTGTTATGCTTGAGCCCATTGTTGCAGCCACTGTGTCAATCCATCTTGTTGAGGATCTTTCTCTTTTTCACTGGCCCTCTACTTTACCAAGCATGATGTCCTTCTCCAGGGACTCAGCTCTCCTGATAGCATGTCCAAAGTACATGAGACGTAGTCTCACCATCCTTGCTTCTAAGGAACATTCTGGTTGTACTTCTTCCGAGACAGATTTGTTCGTTCTTTTGGCAGTCCATGGTATATTAAATATTCTTTGCCAACACACAATTCAAAGGCATAAATTCTTCTTCGGTCTTCCTTATTCATTGTCCAGCTTTTGCATGCATATGATACGGTTGAAAACACCATGGCTTGGGTCAGGCACACCTTAGTCTTCCAGGTGACATCTTTGCTTTTCAATACTTTAAAGCGGTCTTTTGCAGCAGATATGCCCAGTGCAATGCATCTTTTGATTTCTTGACTGCTGCTTCCAAGGCTGTTGATTGTGGATCTAAGCAAAAAAAGATGATCCTTGAAAAATTCAATATTTTCTCTGAAATCCTTGACAACTTCAATATTTTCTGTTTATCATGATGTTGCTTATTGATCCAGTTGTGAGGATTTTTGTTTTCTTTATGTTGAAGTGTAATCCATACTGAAGGCTGCAGTGTTTGATCTTCATCAGTAAGTGCTTCAAGTCCTCTTCACTTTCAGCAAGCAAGGTTGTATCATCCACATAATGCAGGTTGTTAATGAGTCTTCCTCCAATCCTGATGCCTCATTCTGCTTCATATAGTCCAGTTTCTCGGATTATTTGCTCAGCATACGGATTGAATAGGTATGTGAAAGGATACAACCCCTACTCATACCTTTCCTGACTTTAAACATGCAGTATTCCCTTGTTGTGTTTGAACGACTGCCTCTTGATCTATGTACAGGTTCCTCATAAGCACAATTAAATGTTCTAGAGTTCCCATTCTTCGCAAAGTTATCCATAATTTGTGATGATCCACACAGTAGAACGCCTTTGCATAGTCAATGAAACACAGGTAAACATCTTTCTGGTATTCTCTGCTTTCAGCCAGGGTGGCACATGGTAGGAACCCAATAAGTACATGTTGATTATTGAAAATCCATGAGACCTTTGGAAGCCAAAGTTGAACAATGGCCAAGATATGTAGCTGATGTGAATTTTAGTTCAAAATTATTCACCATTCAGATATTTTGCTGATTGCAGGTGAGTATTGTTTGCTAATTCAAATTCTCTATGATAGTAAAAGGAATGTAAATATAATAAAGATAATAATGTGTATGGTGTGTGTGTATGTGTGTGTTGTATGCCTTGCATAGCTAATGTCTTTATTAAGAAAACAACCAGTGCGTTCATCTGTGTTCACTTTTAATTTTAAAAACGTTTGACGTTATGTTTTGACTTCATCAAATGCAAAAATGACAAGTACAATTATCAAAGAATATAGCCAAAAAATTTTGTGTAACAATTTGTTACATTTTACTTCTCATAACAAGTGGTTTTTTTAATAGCAATTTTTATATGCTAATAGTGTCACTTGTAAGAAGGTTGGGACTGAAATATATATTTCGAAAAGCATGCTTACAAAACTTTTAATTATTTAATAGCATTTAAGTCCTAAATATGTGTGAACAATGCCATGTATTATGTGATTTTTTTTTTTTAATGTCATGGGTCTGATTCTAGTTACTAAGCTCTACAATTTCTCAAGTTGATTCATGTCAGTTTGGAAATACAAAGCTAAATAAAACAAATAAGCCACGTATACCTTTAAATAAACACAATGCGGTTATTTCTCTTCCCATATTATAAATTAAAAGACTGATTTGGATTGTCCTATACGTTAGAAAATTTTGCCAGTCAGTGGATTGGCCTGGGAAATTGGCAGGATATCACTGAGATGGTATTATTGGTTCTTTAGACTCTAGAGTAATGATGAGTAAATACTATTTCTTTTCAATCCTAAAAAAATATATACTTTTTGTGTGAATTGCTTAGAAAGGATACTTACTGAAAGGAGATCTAGGAAAGGCACTCTGTACGCCTTTGATTTGTGCATCCCCCTTAAGGCTGCTTACTGAATTGCAGGGCAGCCTCAGCAGGCAGTCCTGACCTTGAAGCAGCAAAGAGTGCTGATTGGGGCTATTATGAGCAAAAAGATGGCATTATGCTGAGTACATAAGAATCCAAAATAAAAGCAGTGGGTGAAAGCTTTGGCATCCATATTCAGATCTGTTAATTTCCTTTGGGAAGGGCGTAAGTCCCTTTTCATTGATCATTTCTGCAATAAATGATGCAATCAAAGGCCTATCTGCTGATGCTGGGAGCAGTTTAGGTAAACATAAACCCAAGTCCAAAAATGCTGGTTTTAATAGGAAATCCAACCTTAGAGTACTACTTGAACTTATCAGATGGCCACAATTAGGGCTTTTTTTGTTTTTTTTTCCCTCAGTGCCATAAATCGTGGAACATGATTCATATTTAATTAAAAAACTATATTTGTGAACCAAAACTAAAGTGACATATTAGATAAACATGTTTATTTGGCTAATCTTGCTCAAATGAATAGAAAACCAAAGCATTGTACATGCATGTAACCGAGCATATTCTCCATGCCAATATCACCCTTGCAACACCCATGACCTCTCATCCTTCCTGCTGATTCAGGAAAAGTGCGCATTTCATGGACAACAGCTTCCTCTTCCTTAGCTTCTGAATTTCATTTTTTGTGCCCAGTGAAAAAAAAGCCAGCTAGTTGTGGGAGATATGCTAAAGCCTTGAGACTATGGCTTCTACCCTGGTGACTATTGAGATAACTCTAAGTCCATACTTGATACCCCTTTTCAGTAAGTTTTTTCCTCAAATTATCCATCTCATCTGGAAAATCCTAAAAGATTAGCAGAAAGTAGTTCAGCAGATAAATATCATTAACACTTGGCTTGTATTTGAAGCTCTGGAAATTGCAAAAGAAAAAAAAACAAAACTATGAAAAAGAGAGCTTAATGTAAGCCAACGTGAAATACGAGAAATCCGTTACTGAATGTCGGCAGATAGTCTTCCAATGCAGGGTCAAAACTGAGTCCATTTGGAAGGTTCACGTTTACATTAAAATCATCTTTGACTTTTCCCCTCAGTACCCATACTCAATAACTTACACTTTTACAAACATTTGTGACTTATCTTTGCAATTATACTGCAAGTTCTTAGAAGGCCTAGAGGGTGACTTACACCTTTTTGTATCCCCTTTACAGGATGTTGTACACACGTGGTGTCCAGCAAATACATGTGGATTGAAAACTATCTCCTTTTAATCCTACAGTCCTGTTTCACACTTGCACACACTGAAGACTTTTGGTCTCAGGGTCTCTGCCAAAGAGTGGTTTTAATGAAAAGCTGGTGCTGAATAGAGAACTCAGGGGTGCATGCTCTAGAATGCAGATATGAACTCTGCTAACAAGATTTTTAAAGATATTTCATTTAGAAACATTTTAATCTGTTGTTTATGCTTTTCTATGGAACACTTTCAAAAAATGCAAAACCAATTAAATTTGTAAGCGACTATTCAACACCAAATTGGTATTTAGCTCTGATTTCATGAGAAAAGATCTGAGAATCTTGAATCCTGATGTCATACAGTTTCATTTCCAAATGTGGGAGGAACAGAAGTTCTTGTTACTTGGAGTATTAAACAGAAAATAATTATTTTACTTAATCTTTTGGTACTGAAAGTTATTAGTGGTGATGACCCATTCTTTTCAAAGCAGAGGCAGCATCTTGAACCAGACAGAATCAAACGTCTTAGTTCATTTAGGATTTTGTAGTGATTTTGGAATGTTGTTCTAAATGTCAGTGGTCATATATTGCAGGATAACAGATGAGATGTAAAATATGTAAAATGTTGAGCTATATGTAATGTTATCCTTGGGCATATTTATTATGTTTGCTTTCTTGTCTAAATAAATTTAATATATATTGGTAATAAGGAAATGGATGAATGAATAAATGACTGAACATTTAATTGGAGGATTAGAGTTAGTTGGGTCTGTTCAAGAGGTGTCTACTTTGAGAATGAATCATAATAGAGTTTTCTTCTTTGAATTTGATGGAAGATAAGAGTGATAGTTTCAATGACAACACTCGACTTTGGAAGAAGACATAGAGCTTGTGTTGGAAACTGAGACAGAGAAGTGAAATAATAGATCAGAAATATGAAGAAAGAAACGCATTCCAGGATGTTCAAATGACACCATAAGTTTGAGCATTCAGGAAGCACATTTAGGTTGAAGTCATTGCTAGAAACAATTTATCATGGATTGTTCAAAGTTGTCAATAATACCGGCTTTTGTGAAATAGATGTTTATGATTTATGTAAGCTTAGATAAGCTTCAGACACTGAGAAAAAAAAGACTGAGACTGGAGATAGAGCAATGGATGATATGAAAACACAATCGAATGGATACCCTCGCTGTTGGCAGGGAGCATCAGTCAGTTCAGACAGAACTCCGAGAGGCAGATCAGCTTATCTGTTATTAGTTTTACTTTGAGCTGGCCACACAGTATTTACTAGAAGGAAGCATGAGAGAGTTCCTTCTGAGAATAAAGGTCTCTTATAAGTGCTTCCCACTTTACCCTCAAGTCTACAATGGATCTACAATAAGAGCAGTTTTGCAATAGCATGGATATACTCTCAGCATGCACTCCTACCCCAAAGAGTAGGAGGTTAAAAGCGGCATAAAATGCTTTGCTCGTATCCAGATTAAGCAAAGAAACAACATAATCACGTGTGTCTGAAGGGCCTCCATCAGGAAATCTCCTCGCCTTCCTTTTGCCCCAGTGGGAGCTATGCTTACTTATCACAGAGTCTCATACCAGGCTGCAATCATATATTTATGGTTCTGGCTTCACTAATTGATTGCGTCGTCATTGAGACAGAAATGCAATTTTAGTTTCATTTCTTTGAACAATGACGCTAGCACAGTCACGGGCACATACTCACACTCCAGCACTACCTGTTAGTGACCCTAGAAGGAACTCCTAATTAGATCTTAAGGGATTTGAGACAGGAAAATAAATGCACACAAGCAAACGTTTAAGGGTTGCAAAAAACAGTACGTTTCCTCTTGCTTTAAAACCACTTTTCTCTCCTTTTCACTTATTGTCTCTAATTAAGGAGTCCTGGTAGCCAAAGGTTAAGTGCCTGGCTGCTAACCGAAGTGTTGGCAGTCTGAACCTACCCAGAGGCTCCGTGGGATTAAGACTTGACGATCTGCTTCTGTAAAGCCTGCAGCCTAGGAACCTCTAGGAGTAGTTCTACTCTGTCACATGGGGTGGCTATGGGTCGAAAATCAACTCAATGGCGTCTAACAATGACAATGGTCATTTTACACCTTCACTGTCAGCCCATTCATCTTGCATTTCCCGTTTTCCTGCGTTTACCTGCTGGGCTCAGGTGGAGGACAGAGAATAGTGCTCCTGCCTACTGCTGCTTTTCTAGTCATTGACTCATGGAGCATCTCTGAGATTTTTCTCTATCTCTATCCTTTAGTGTAGACATAAAACATTTGTCTCTATTAGAATTGAGATTGCTTATTGAAGTCCTAATTAATTAACACTTTTTCTGTCCCAGAGCCCCATCTCCCTGAAGGGTCCTTTCCAAATTCCCCACCATCATGAACTCTACTGATTCTCACTTTCTCACAGCAAATGCAGAGGTGGCAAGGGATGGTGATAATTCAAAAATATTTTTTACTAGGGAAAAAAGGTGATCTGTGATATGGACGGTTTCCTTTGAACATTAATTGAGGCAGGCTTTTTACCTTCTGAATTCTCTACATCAACTGAGTTCTCAAGACAGAGTTATAAATGGTACTCATCTCAGCTGTGGATGGCACATTCTTCTCACTTAACTGAAAACGAATCTGAGGCCTTGTCCACACCATTGTTTCCATATATGTATCCAGGTATGTGTGAGGACATAGATGTTGATATTGGAAGACTGAGACTTTGTGATTTCTTTCCTTGAGGAAAGAAAAGTCGAAGTGGTAGAGATGAGCAAACAGCTGTAAAATTTCAAAGCATCATTTAGTAATGAATGCCTTTTATGAGTAAGAACAAAAGCAGAGTATACAGTTTGTACTGCATACTAATCAAAATTTATTCATAAAGTTCAAGTTCAAACCTCCCGTGTCTAAATATTTTCATTATTTATTACAATTAGCATATGCATGATTCATGTTACCTGTCTGCCTTATTCAAGAATACTAGTCCTGTAGAATAGTACTTAATGGAAATTTGGACAAATCTCTTCCACTAGTTTTTGATAACAATCCTAGCTGAGCCGAGGACTGTCAGTTAGCAAGATGTTGCACTGCTCCATATCTGAATGTTCATGATACATTGAAACGGCGCAATGCTAAAATGTATTACTTAATATCTTAGAGGCAGTAGGCAAGGAAAATTAGTCCTCATGTTATAATTTGAAAAATGAGTCATGGTTGTTAATTAACCTATCTAATTCCACAAGGTAAATCAATGCCTGAATCACTTCACAATTAACAATTCAAATAATCCCACTTTTAAAGTAGCCTTATAATGCCTGTATTTAAAACTACAAACTACCAGCTCTGATATTTCATCTATCTTTGCATTAGCATATGTGTATGCCTCCCATTCGAAACAGCAAACTCGTCTGAAGGCAGGAACCACGTCCTTATATTTTTCACATCCTTAGGAGCTGGTGTGATGCTTTACACCTAGAAGGCACTTCATAAATTCTTTAAAAATAAATGATGTGTTTCTTCTTCAAACTTGGAGTTTAAGTGATGAATTTTTTTAAAAAGGGAAGGAGAGGTGGAGTTTAATTCAGCCTGCTCCCACTGAACCTCTGCACTGTGAACAGCCTCCGTTTATAAACACTTGCGTGTCTGTATCCTCCATGAGACTCTAAGCAGTTGAGAATTACTCATCTTTGCAGGAACCAAGCTTAGTGTCTGCCACCTACAAGTGACTTCGCAATTAGTGAACTCAGATAAACTGATCAAAACCAAAGGGAAACCAACCACTCTGATAGAGAAAAGAAAACAGTGTTTTAACTATGAACAGTGAAGTCATATTTATTTGTTAGAATTTTACAATCTCAGCTAATCACGTTACTCCTGTGTAAAATACGGATGCTGACATTTGTGTTCAGATAATTCCAAAATCTGCGTCTCATGTTCTCATTCCATTCTCGTATTTCTAACTGCCCACTGGATTTGTATACCTAGATGTTTCATTAGGAACCTCAAACTCATGATACATAACATTGAATTCACTATCTTTCCCCTTCCAAAATAACTGACTTTCAAATTTGTTTCCTTGGTCTTAGTTAATGGCATCCCCATGTGCCCAACTTCCTAAATTAGGTATCTTAGAGTCTTCCTAGACTTTTAGCTCTCAGAATTATCCCTCTTCATGATCAACCCGTCCCTGATCTTGTCAAATCTAATTCCAAAAGATATTTCAATTATAGCCTGTCTTTTCCTTCCTCATTGTCATTGTTGTAATTCAGTCCTTAATCTTCTCTCCTAAACTATTAGATAAGTGCTCATCCCTTGTGGACTTGAATCCCTTCAAAAGTCCATCCTTCACATTGTTTCTAGAGTTATCTTCTTAAAAAATAAATGACCCCCAGATTCATATTATCTATAAGACAATGACCAATTTTATTTGTTTGGCATATCAGAAATTTCATAATTTGTTCCTTAATTTTATTTTCAGCTTCACAGAACCGACCCCTCCCCGTCTCTCCACCCTCTGGGCTCGAAGGCTGGTTCACAGGCGCATTCTTGCTTTCTTTAATCTCATCTTACTTTTCCCTTCAGATGCGACTGATTCTTTCCTCAAAATGTTCTTTCTTATCTTCGTCACCTACCGATCCGTCACAATTTAACTTCACTTTCACTTCTTCTGTGAAAATGTCTACGAACCCCTAGACATTTATCTACTCTCTTTGTGTTTCTTCATACTCTTGTTGTAGGGTTTACATCTACATTGATTATATTTCTCTTTACTCGTGTGTCTCTTCCTAGAGGTAACGCATTCTTAAGACCAGATAAAATTCTTACATAACTTTATATTCCCAATACATAATATGCCTGGTAAATAAAAGGCACTTGGTAGATATTTGACTTCCTGCCTTCTAAACATTTTTTTTCCCTCTCTTTACCACAGACAAATTCATTTTAACCTCTAAAATTATAAGCTTGAATCTGATCTACTAATAAATCCTTGTTCTAACTATATGAATTATATTTTTAAATGAGTAGCCATTTATGAAATTTGTATAAACAGGAAAGGAAAAAAAATCATTAAAAATTTTTCTAAGATTCAAATTTTAAAATCATGTGGTTGATGGTGGCACCTACTGGCCAAGTATGATATTGCATACCGGATCTATTGTTTTTCTAAAAATTAGGGCAAAAGACAAACTCTTCTGGGCAGGCGCTAATATAGTAGAGAAAAAAATCAGTCAGCACTATGGACTGACATGGAAGGCCTACATCAAAGAAGACTCTTTAGAGTTCTGTACATGTTGAATACCAATCCAAGGAACATTTATTCTTTGTATGTACAACCCTCACTGTGGTATAGAGCTAGCCACCATACAAAACTTGTAATTCACCAGAAGTTTCCAATTTAGTCATTTGGCACATCTTTTCATGGGATCTTATCCAAAATCAGCCAATAAAAGTAAACAGAAATTGGGAGTTGCTTTAAATATTTCTCAAAAATCACCTTCCTTCCACTAGATATTGATTGAGCCCTTGCTATGCATGTAACACTCTACTTAGTAATGTCTACTATACCGTAAGGACACGCGATACACACATAAAGTCCTTTCTTTCAATAATCTCACGCTCCATTTGGAATATAACAATTAGATTATCGTAATGACTTGTTTACTATAGATGGCTAAATTTAGTGGGTATCAATTCTACTCTCTAGTAATGAGGAATATATTGAAATTTTCATACATATTTAATCCAATAAGAATCAGAAAGTATTATAGTGTTTGCATTTAAAATTGTCTACTTGCTAGTTTATTCAAGTGATTTGTGTCAGTTTAATAATTTTTAATCAGAGATGATGACAATACTGGCCCAGAAATTCTCACGCTGGTAGCAGGCTAGAACTTTCTGGAGTAGAGAAAGTAACTAACGATACATGAATAGGAGTTCTGAGATTTCCCCCAAACCAATACATGTTCCTCTATCACGCTGGTCAAGCTCGTTGGCTCTGAGCCAGATGGTCTTCTCGATGAATCCACTCCTTAAAATTTGTGTGATCCTGATTGATGGCTTAATCTCTCTCCACTTCAATTCCTTACCCATAACATGGACATAATTGTGGCATCTACATGATTGTTTTGGTATAAAGAATAAAAGAGAAAATGCATTGAAAACATTTAGCAAATATATTTGGCACATACTAAACGCCTTACTTAACTTAGTTAACTTGGTGAACTATTAATATTTTTAACCTCAGACAACCAACAATTTCCATAAACTGTTGGACACCTTCATGCCTCAGTATTTTTGTCCATCCAGATCTTTCTGCCTAGGTAAATTTCCTTTTCCTTCCTTTTGATTCTGACTCATAGCAACCCTGTAGGACAGAGTAGAACTGCCCCAAAGGGTTTCCAAGAAGCAGCTGGTGGAGTCTAACTGCTGACCTTCTGGTTAGCAGCCAATCTCTTAACCACTGTGCCACCAGGGCTTCTTTTTACATAGACAGTTTCTAATTTTTTCTTATGACCACATCATTTCTTTTCTAAAGACATCATTTATGTCTCTAGGTAGAAGTTGATGACAACCATGTCTTTTGATAAGGCTTTAAAATTGCCTCCAGCATAGCACATTGTTTTACAAATCCAGATATTTCTTAACGTCCCCATCTCCTCATGGGCTATGAGGACTGAAAACCTCTCAAGGAACCACAACTGGGGCCATTGATTATTGGTCAATAATCATTCAACTCCCCCCTTCCCCACCCCACTCTCAAGGTCTCACTTCACATTCCCTGCCACATACTGAACATTCAACAATTCTTTGTTGATTTATTTGAATTTAATTATAACAGCGAAAGCAAGGGAACAAATCAGTTCAGTGAACACAGCATCTTAGGCTGTTGAGGAAGTGGAGAAAATAGAATCTGAGTTTGGTTTTGAGGTAAGATCTGGAAATGCTTCCAGCACCTACTTTCCTTCTCAGCCTAAATATTAGATTAGTGGGAGTTTGGGACTCCCATCAACTTTGCTTCCAGAGAAGCTGTTTAAATCTCAAAGGGCCTGGCCCATCAGAGTGGCCAGTTTGCTTGAATAAAGACCTCAGCTGCCTCTTCCCTTCAGCTTGCCTTCTAATGTGGGCAAACAATATGCATTGTCTTTGAGTATCTGGAGGAAGGGAGGTGAACAAGCTAGTACTCAGTAGAGTGTCTACTACAGTACTCTCTCTAAGGCTTTGTGGATGAGGCTGCAATGCCGAGGCCAGGACCCGGTCATCTCCTTCCAAAATGGCTGGTAAATACCTATTGGCCATTTCATTGCAGTACCAAGGAATCAGAACAGCATTTTTAAAATCCCTTTTTATTTGAATATCTTCATTAGATAACTTTTATAATACTAGAACAAAAAGGCCTGTGAAAAGGTGGCTGTGGAAGTAGGCAGACAGACCTTGGTTTAAATCCTAAACTGTGACCTTTTTGGAAAAGTTACTTAAAACATTTGAGACCGTTTTTATTCAACAATACAAAATACAGTGTATACTTGTGTAATACAATATATAACTTGTATAATGCAAGTTTTGATACAGATCAAATAAGATATATATATATATATCTCAAGTTATAAGATATATATGTATGTGTGTATGTATGTATATATATATATATATATATATATATATATATATATAAAGTTTGGCACATAGTAAACCAAAGCAAACCCAACCCATTGCTGTTGAGTCAATTCTGACTCATAGCGACCCTACAGGACAAAGTAGAACTGTTCCATAGGGTTTCCAAGGAGTGGCTGGTGGATTTAAACTGCCAGTCTTTGGGTTAGCAGCTGAGCTCTTAACCACTGTGCCACCAGGGCTCCATATTGTCATTTGATAGAGATCGAATGAGATGATATATATGTATAAGCCTGGCACGTGGTAGGCATTCCATATTGTGCATTTTCTCATTTATTCTTCACAGACAATTTTAAAGGGAAACAATATTCAGCAATAACTCAATGAAATTGTGTTGTTATTATTGTTAACAATAAAGATGAAAATTATAAGGCTATTGTGACAATTGAGAAAGCTCTAGAATGACGACTTGGACACAAGTGAACGACCCTTAGATGTGCTGTAAGTTTTCATTCAGAGCTCTGAACTGTTCTTGTAATTCTTGGTCTCCTTCTGTCAGGTGTGGAAAATGAAAAGATATCTGCAAATCGTTGTATTTTTCAGATTCAGATTCTTGGTCCATTGACTAGCTCATGTTTTAATGACGTTTTTGACAGGTTATATTTATTCTAAGGCATAGGTAAAATGGAAAAAAGAAAAAGAAAAAACAGTCCCTTCTACTTTCTGGCTTCATGTGTTTGGAGTTGAAGTAAAGGGCAGATCATCAGGTTATTCACCATCTGCCTAGTGCAGCCTTTAAAATGAAGGACCTCTAAATGCCTGGTTGATTAGCTGCTCTTATTCACGCTGCAAAACATTTCTGGGTAACATAAGAAGTTCACCGAAAGTTCCTTAGACTCTATTCTGGAAGCATCTTTTTGATATTCATTCTTTTCCAGAATTTCTTTACCCATCTAATTTCTATTCCTCCCATTTCCTTCATATTCCACATTTACCTTGGGGTAGTCTACACTTGGCTTTCTGGAATGATCAGTGTTTGCATTTCTTAGAATACAAGTATCCTGATTAAGCCAAGATATAAGAAGACAAGGACACAGGTTTTGGTGCAATGTTGTCTTTAGCATTAATTAAGTATCGTTTCCTCCCTGACCTCCTAGAAATATGAATCTATCACTATTGTATACATAGATATAGGTAGATACATGGCTACACCTTTAATGACCGAGTTATGTTTCTTCTTTACACGAGACTGTGATTTACTTGTAGTTTGTTTTTTCAGGGACAGTATCTTCGTGATCTTCGTATCCTGAGCATCCAGCACAAAAACAGGCCCCAAATAATTGTTTCTGAAAGAATAAATGTTCCCATAAAAACATAAATTCAGGTCTTCTAGAATTCTTTTATTGCTAAGTGCTATTCTTTCAACAGTCATCAATTTTCTGTAATGTGTCAAGGATATTGATAGATCCTGGTCACTGGGGACCTAGGAACAAGAAAGGAAGTAATATTCTCAGAGGTGCATTCTTTACCAAGTTCAAATTCAGTTGGTGCTGTGACACAGGACTGCGTTAAGACTGCAGATTGGAAGGACCTTTTTCTCTTTCTTAATCCCATCAGTGGAAACAAGACTCCCGATATACCACCACATTGGTTAGGACTACTCAGGACATGTGTGGAGCTGAGGGTTCCTGAATGTCGATCTTCAGTACCTAGGTTTCCCTGGGCCAGACAGGACGTGGACGAATACAAATCATAGTTCTTCAATGTGATCAGTGCTATACAGGAAGTGGGTGCGGTCCACCAGGGGACTGGGAAAGATACACTCTCAGATACATTCGTTAGCGAATGTTTTTTTTCTGACTTTTCACTCTACACCCCATGGCCTCTATAAAGCAGGAATGGCATCGCCTACAAGGACCAGTGATTAAGGGTAAACTCTGCACCTCCTTCTCCAGCATCTTTTCCCTTTGTGTCATCCGTGTTGTTGATTGTACCATCAATGAGAGTGTGTAACAGCCACGCAGAGCTTCTACTGCTGAATTACAACTTCCTTTACAGTAAAATCCGTGACCTAGTCATCTTTATGTCTCATTAGCTTTTTGCAAAGTGTGTTGGCCATTGCAAATAATCAATACCTACTTATTGTTTCAATTTATAACTGGATCAATGTACAATAAATGGATCAATATAAATGAGCTTGTTAGTGATTATTGTAAAATAAACCTGAAAAAAAATTAAGATGGCCACTAATATTTTGCAAAGTTTTGGTCTAACAAAAGTGAGAAATCTTCATTTAGAGATTTAAAGAGAAATTATACTGAATTTGGGCTCAGAGTAGGCAAGATCACATAAACAGAGGAATGAAACAGGTACCTATATTTTAACCTTGTTAAATTCAAATCTGATTGGAGAATGGTAACCTATTTATTCATCATTAGTTATTAATATTGCATTGTAACTCTAATCATAGTGATTAATAGT
Source organism: Trichechus manatus latirostris (assembly GCF_000243295.1). Taxonomy (NCBI): domain Eukaryota; kingdom Metazoa; phylum Chordata; class Mammalia; order Sirenia; family Trichechidae; genus Trichechus; species Trichechus manatus. Next base: position 2,251,389 of record NW_004444170.1, on the reverse strand, counting down.
GAATATTTTGAGAAATCATTATCCAAGAGTGTAACATAACAGGAAAGATTTTAAGTTCTAGAGTCATACTTAGTTTTTATCCTCTTTATGAGTTACTAGCTCTGCAGCTTTTGGCAGGTTAATTAATCTGAGTGGGACAGATTCACACGGATTCATTCATACAGATTCAGTGAGTGCTTGCAGGCCAGACTCTTAAGACAAAAAGAAAACAATGAACAGAGGCCCCACTTCCTATAAGATTTTGACTGAGAGAAGATTAGATGTCAAGCTACCTGTCTGGCTTCTAAATTGACTGATAATTCCATTAAGGAACTGTATGAAATCATCATATTCTTTCAAATTCTGGTTAACAATGGGTTTGTGATATCTTACTTTCTTGTGCCTACAAGAAAAGCAAGCAAAGTTTTTGACATAATTTCCATTGGAGTTAACAGAAGTACCAAGCGTACCAAGTACATTTTCTTCATGCAATGATATTAGATTAGCATGTAGAATAGTAAGTGACAAGAGCAGTGCTTTTAAAACACTTTAGGGAGCTCTGCATTCATGCCTGGAAATCGATTATCTCCTGGAACAACTTGCTGTGTTGGAAAATCAACTTAGTATAATTTTGTCAAAAAAGCTGAAGCATATTGTACTCATACAAAACAATTAAAAAAAATACTGCTTTTTATTGTAAATGGCTTAAATATTTAACTTGTACTCTATAATACAAAGTTCATTTTTGTGACTGTTAAAATTCTAAATTTTGAGAAATGTGCCTTTACAACTAACAAGCAGAACCTTGCTCATCATTCACTGCTTTTCAAGCACGTACCATCGAGCAAGTATACTAAGAAGCTGAATAGACTGTATCTGTAGATTACAGCATAATCATTCAGCAAGTCTAAGCACAGTCTCAGATTGTCAATCTTCAGCAACAACAGCCAAAAAAAAAAATAATCCTCTGGAAAAATAGTCAACCCACTGGAGTGAAACTCCTTTCTGTGGATCTACAGATAATGAAACAAACATTCAATGACAGTTTTTAAAAATATTAAGCTGGTGACCCCTAAAGATTCTCTGAGACATAGGCACCTAAAATGCAACCCACGCTATATTTGCCTTGGTAAATTTGGAGAAAATCTTCCCAAGAGATTTGGTGGAAAATTTTAGAATATTTTGAAAATTCAAAATGTTTATTCAACTCATTTTAAGTGCACTTATATTTACTGGATGAAATGGTTTTCGCAAAGAAAATAAAATTTCTGTAATGCTTTTCTACTCATCTGCACAGCTTTGAAGTTGAGGAAGGAACCATGAGCAGCAACTGCTCTTTGCATGTATAGGTCTTCCCTTCTAGCCTAGGTGCTGTTGTTATTAGGTGCCATCGAGTCGGTTCCGAATCATAGCTCTGAAGCGACCCCATGGACAACAGAACGAAATACTGCCCTGTCCTACACCATCCTCACAATCATTGCTATGTTTGAGCCCATTCTTGCAGCCTCTGTGTCATTGAGGGTCTTCCTCTTTTTCACTCACCTCAGTGTTAAGATAAAATCAAAACCATTATGCTCTTTCTACTTGAAATTTGAGTGACCAAGTAAATGTTACTTCTTATATTGATTTTAGTTACAAAAAGAAAAGAAAAAAATAACAAATGCAAAGTAAGTTTTAAGTTTCCCAATTCTATTAATTGTATGGGGTAAAATCATTGCTAGTAGAGGTAAGTTTGTGTATTGCTTGTTGATGGACTCCAGGTTATTAGTGCTATTTTAGTACTGAGATGCTGCATTAGGAGTAACCTCGCCACTTACCTTATCTTCCTGCTCCACCACTGAAGACTAGGGCGTTACACACATGATGTATTTAACAATTTCTCTGTTTAGTCTACCATTGTTGTTAGTTGCAGTCCAGTTGGCTCAAAACACGTTGCCCAGTCCTGCACCATCTTCGTGATGGTTGGCACATTTGAGTCCACTGTTGTAGCCATTGTGTGGCGCCTTCCAAACTAGGGGGCTCATCTTCCAGCACTATATAGAAAACCATGCTGTTGTAATCCAAAGGTGTTCGTTGGCTCATTTTTGGAAGTAGATCACCAGCCTTTTCTTCCTAGTGTGTTTTCATCTGGGAATGCTGCTAAAACCTGTTCACCATGTGTGACCCTGCTGGTATTTGAAATTGCAGTGGTGTAACTTCCAGCATCAGAGCAAAACGAAAGTCACCACAGTATGACAAACTGACAGACAGGTGGTGGTTTTAGTCTACTAAAAATAGAACAAAAAAACCAGTTGGTTCCAACTCATGGCGACCCAAGTGTTTCAGAATAGAACTGCACATAGGATTAGGGTTTTCAATGGCTGTGACCTTTCACAAGCAGATCACCAGGCTTTTCTTCCAGGGTGTCTCTGAGTGGATTCAAACAGCCAACCTTTCAGTTAGTAGCCAAGCGCTTAACTGTTTGTACCACCCAGGGACTCCTTTTAGTCTCCTGGAAGCTGGCAAATACAAGAATATAAATGGGATCAATACAAACAAGCAAGCAATTTTATTTTCTTACTCTTTGTCATTCAGGCACGCAGACAGCACACATTTAGAATCAAGGGGTCAATGTAAGGAAGCACTGGGCAAGCGCTCAGATTTTGAGGCAAGTTATATACCCTAAGCCTTGATGTCCTCATCGGTAAACTGCCAGTAATAACACATAGGTCAAATGTGTTTGGTGATATGCATAAAGCATACACTTCAATACAGCACAGTAAGCACATAAATTAAAGCAGAACTGTCACTCGTTTTTGGTTCTGAGACATGGTAGTAGTAATCAAAGACAGAGCTGAGAAAAAGAAGCTCAAAATAAGTAACAGGGTGTCTTAGTCATCTAGTGCTGCTATAACAGAAGTACCACAAGTAGATAGCTTTAACAAACAAATTTATTCTCTTGCAATTTAGAAGGCTAAAAGTACAATTCAGGGTGCCAGCTCCAGAGGAAGGCTTTCTCTGTCTGTCAGCTCTGGGGGAAGGTCCTTGTCATCAATCTTCCCCTGATCTAGGAGCTTCTCAGCACAGGGACCCAGGGTCCAAAGGACGTGCTCCACTCCTGGCTCTCCTTTCTTGGTGGTAGGACATCCCTCTCTTCTCTGCTCAATTCTCTCTTTTATATCTCAAAAGAGGTTGAATTAAAATACAACCTAATCCTGTAGATTGAGTCCTGCCTCATTAACATCACAGAGGTTTGGATTCACAACACATAGGATAATGACATCATATCACAAAATGGAGGACAACCACACAATACTAAGAATCATGGCCTAGCCAAGTTGACACACATATTTGGGGGACATAAGTCAATCCATAACACAGGGAAAGCCATATCAGAAGTAGTAAGCGTCCACCACCAGGAGCTAGGCTGTCTGGGAGTATTTCCTTTTGAGTTATCTCTCTTTTGTGCCTTTGTTGATAAATGGTTTAGAGGACTTCAGACATCACTGTTCTTCACCTTTATCCCACTTTTTCAGATGGAAAATTGTTGAGTTCTAAAATTGGATGCATTCATTTGTACTTTTTCTTCAGTTTGTAAATTATTGATGCAAAATTATAAAGGGGAAGGAATAAGCTGACAGGAAATTTGTCTTATAAAAGCATAATACAACCAAGTGTCACAAATATAACATTATGTTCAACTTCCCTTGCTTTCAAAATAAATTCTTCGATTGCCCTTAACTTTCATTTCCCATAAATGTCTTGGCTTCACTGTAGCATTTGTGTGGCATTAAGAGACCATTTCTCTGTGACAACAGTCTATTATAATAACATTATTTCGCTCAGAAACATGATATATATATATATATCACTATATATACATTTGTACATATATCACAAAATACATATCATAAAAATATTTACTGAATCTCTATTTTTATTCCCATAGATTCTTGACTCGTCTATTAATAATAACCTTTTATCTAATTTATTTGCTTCAATCTCTCCTCACTGAGTCTAAACAATGTCCTGAACTGCCAGTGGATGCTAACTTTCTAAAACGTAAATCTGATCATGTCTATTCCACCTTACTTTCCCTGAGAGTGAAGTCCGAATTGTTGACGTGGAGGGCAAGATTCTTTCCAGTCATGGCATGGTCTGTATTTATTGCCCCATTTATTGAAAGCATGTATCTTATGGAGCCTGTTTATACTCTCTATTGTCCCTTACAACAATGATATATATATATATATATTTTAATCTGTGCCTTGGATTGTGCTATTTCCTCTGGTTGGAATGTACTTTCTTCATTCTTCACTTGGCTAGATTCTAGTCATCCTTCAAAGTTTAACTCAAATGTTAAACCTTCCTTTTATTCTCTCAAGCCTCATTTATCCTTAACTTTTGCCAGTTTTCCCCTCCGCCCCTGTACAGCACACACACACACACACACACCCACCCTCCCCAGCCCCCACCCACACACCCACCACCAGCACCACCATCGCCCACAACACTGGGTAGATTTCTCTCCTTACGGGACTTCTGCAATGATTTCCATGTTCCACTGTTTAGTTCTCATTATTCAGAATTATTTCTGTATGTGTCAATGTCCCAATTATCATTATTATTGTGATTATTATTTTTATCAATCTCTAGAGGCTAGAATCATCTTTGATGTATAGTAGGAAGACAGTAAGTATTTTCTGAATGGACAAGTGTCCCCAGTATACAAACTGGGTTCATCTACCTTTAAGGCTTACTACCCCCTTATAAGGCCTACATACACAGAGTGAGCCTTTACTAAGTATCAGGTGAGGGTCTGGTAAGCACTTTACTGTAAGGAGGAGAGTTAGGTCATTTGTCCAAGGTCACACAGTCATTACGTTTCAGGGTCAACATTTGAAAGTAGAGTCAATTTCTAACCACTGCCCAAGTATTCTCTCTCACATTTGGGAAGCTACGAAGGTAAATGAACCCCAAAGCTGCCAATTCCACCACCACTGGTTATTAACTATGTCTAAAGCTATTTAGGGAAAAGAAAATATTTATATTTGAGAAATACAAAAGAAAGGATTAAAAAAACAGAGAGATCTGGAGAAATTAATTAGCAGAAAATAAATTTTGATGAAAGACTTTTTTTCAAATGCACACTTTTAGAGAAGAAGTATAATTTTAATTTAAAATAAAATTATTTTGAGGTAAATAATTGGAAAAAAAACCCCTAAAATGTGAGGAAAATGAGTTAATATTCTCCTTTATTTAATTCCTAAATATTTATCATTTAAAAACATAGACATCAGAGTTCGACAATTAAAGAAGCTAGACACGTGAGTGAAACCTAAGGAGAACCTAAGGTTAAACAAATGCTATATGAATCATAAATTGTTACGATAACCACATAAAGTGTCAAATAGCTTCAATTTGACACTAACATATCAGACACTATCAAGACATCAATTAAAATAAATCTTTGTGGACAGAGCAGCAAAAATGCATTTCACAGACACAGTGATGAAATAAGAACTGGATATGGTGAAATAAAATTAATTACTGGAGTCCCCAAATGGTTGCTAGACAGGATCATCAGAGACAAAGAATAAATTAATTATCAAAACAAAATATTAGTCACAGAAGGTACACAGTGCATTTCTCAAATTATCCTAAAATATAGTGGAAGAGACAATCAAGCTGTTGAAGGAGGAACTTATGCAAGGGAGAAAAATGTTATCTGGTTTCATTAGACTGAGGAGTGTGTTATGAAGACATGATTGACATATCTAGATATCAAAATGATATTAGGGAAGCTTATATGGGAGAGTACATTGTGTATGGTTAATTATGTCTTAAATGTGAATTGTGGAAAAGTATCTTTTCACATATCTCTATTTTTCATCTTTATGCATTGCCAAAAATAAATTTGATCTTAACCCTTCTAAAAGGAGTCCTGGTGGTTCAATGGTTAAGTGCTTGGCTGTTAACCAAAACGTTGGCGGTTGGAACCCACCAGGGGCTCCACAGGAGAAAGACGTGGACATCTGCTCCTGTAAAGATTACAGACTAGAAAACCCTACCGGACAGTTTTACTCTGTCACATGGGATCGCCATGAGTCGAAATCGACTGACAGCACCCAACAACAACCTCCCTTCTAATGTCTATTGTTTCCACAAATAGTTTGTTAAACCACAAGCAGGTAAATTGCCTAGTAATCTCCCTGCTCTTGCCAATGTGATGTTTCCCGATGCAATTAACAATCCGCTGATATCGACGGCTACGACTTTGTTAATTCCCCTAATTTTATGTACAATAGAAATTTTTAAACATTCAAATATCTGAGGAGGTTTAAGGTGACCGAAGCACTAAACATACTTTTTTTTTTCCTCACTAAAAATCTGCTTGTCATTATTTACAGTGGGCACGCTTTAATGGTGTTTGGCTTGTAAATGTAGGACGAATCATAATGTGATTTCTATTCAGCAATCGGAACAATGGAAATAAGTCACAAACCACCAAGAATCTAACAAAACCTTATTTTACTTTCTTGGAGTGCACTGAAACGTAGGTAAATTCAGAAGATTACTATTTTGAATTTGAGAAAAGCGTAGACAGGAGTATCTGGAAGTTTTACTAATCTTTGCCCCAGAAAGCAGAGAAAGGAACAGAAAGGAGTAAACGTAGTAATAGTCATGTTGGTGTTGTTAGGTGCTGTTGAGTCAATTTCGACTCATAGTGGCCCAGTGTGACAGAGTAGAACTGCCCCATAGGTTTTCTAGGCTGTAATCTTTATGGGAAATAGATTGCCGGGTCTTTTCTCCAGTGGACGCACTGCGTGGGTTCAAACTGCCAGCCTTTCAGTTAGCAGCCGAGTGCTTAACGGTTGCGCCACCGGGCCTCCATAGTAATAGTAATACTGGTAATGATATCAGAAATCATTATGTTTATGTAGTACTTTTTATTTTGCACAGTATATTTGAGAAACTTTATACAGTTTGACTCTTCTAAAATATCTGAAGCAGACAAGCAAGTATAATTACCTACAGTTTTACAGCTGAGACCCTTACCTTGTGCAGCTACAGAAGCAGCATGTGAAAACACTAGAAACAGAGCCCAGGCTTTAAATCTGAGTGTTTTGTTCTTTATTTATTTACACATTTGGCCTCATGCTGAAGAGTCACGGTATCAAATATGATGTGTTATGAGCAATAACATATAACATAAGAACATTCTTCTTGCTTGGAATTCAGTCATAACTGATATGACCCTTTCTTTGAAGGGATCGATTTTACCATTTCCTTTTTCAAAGTACAAATCCCCATAAGCATAGTGAATTTACCTCCTTTCCTGAATAGCAAATACAGCCTAGGGTGTCATGAGTTCCTGCAGGGATAGCCTGATTACTGGGGAACACCAGTGAAGCTCTGTTTTATTTCTGTAGTTCTCTAATAAATTCCATAATGCATGCAGAATGTGCAGGAAATATGAGAAAATTTTATTATTTATAATCTTATTGCATAGTACAAGCAACTTAAATTAGAAATACTTAAAAAGTAGTACCTACCTGCTTGTGAGGTATGTATGCAATTCTGTAGAGCAATTTTATTTTTGGGATCAAGTTTAAGTAATTAATGGATCCTTAAACTGATTGGATTATATCTCTACATGTTACTAAGCTGTCTATATTTACCTTAATTCACAATATCACTAAATGGAAACTGCATAATAATCCTTTATACTTGTAAAAATGTTTTTGCATCTTTGGCATGACTTCAATGTCACAGTGACCTGCTCACAGAGGAGAGAAAAAGATGAATGACTCATACGGAGGTTCCGTGTCTTGCCTGATATAACCCAGGTCTTAGGAATCAAACCAATATCATTTTATACTTAAAACCCAGCTCTTCCCACTACACAGCATCCCTCACCTTGTGGAGGAATCTGAGCCAGTAGAGACATCACACTGATCATGTGCAGATTGACTGTTTTACCATTTTTTAAGCATTAGGGAAATAAAACCTGAGTAAAGGTAGGAGCAAATTGAAGGTACACGCATGGGAGTTAAGGAAAAAAAACCTCAATCACTTATATATATAAAACTGTTGTTGTTATGTGCCATCAACTCGGTTCCAACTCATAGCGACCCTATAGGACAGAGTAGAACTGCCCCATAGGGTTTCCAAGGAGTGGCTATCAGATTTGAACTGCCGACGTTTTGGTTAGCAGCTCAGCTCTTACCACTGTACCACCAGGGCTCTGTATATAAAACTAGTAACAACAGTTTTCCTTTCATGGGTACACACTATGTACCAGATAGTTATCATTCCCATTTTACAGAACAGAAAACAGAGTCTTGCGTCATGTGGAAAAAAAGGAATAAATGTATGTCTGATCACAAAGCTAATCAGTTGCCTCTGAGTCGACTGTGGGTGAACTCAAACCTCCCGCTTTTCAGATTGCATCCAAGCACTTTAACTGTTTACACTAACCTGTGATTCAAAACTAGACAATTCTAATTCATGAGTTATACAGTTACACATTACACAGCTGGCCTTTTAGGGGAGAGAAAGGGACAACTGGACTAGTAAGAAAGCAAGGTCTTAAATTATCCTGAATTTTTCAATTCAACTTAATAATATCAGAGAACTTCTGCCACATTTACTTTTTTATGACTTTCTCTGCTTAGTTTTTTATTTTTAGTTCATTTTCTTGTGATTATTCTGTCATTCTGAAAGGATGTTAACCATTTTTTTGTGGATCCTTAGTGGTCTCTGCTATCATCCAGAGGAAAACATTGCAAAAGTAGTTATCATTTAACAGCTGTATTTTAATTACTAAACAAGCTTTACTGAAAAGTGCTTACCAAACAATAAAAGTGAATATTATTTATTATCTTCTTATAATGGTTCTCAATACTCAAGCTTAAAAGGTGCTCTAGTGTGTGCTAGCCATTCATTGCTGATAGTCTGTACTTTCTTTATCTCTTCTGCATGCAGTCAGGCCACGGCTGCTATTCAACAATATATAGCCTCAGTTGTCCAGAAGAAGAGAGGGTGCTGCTTAGATGCACTTCTGTGAATAGCTCCACATTCTGAGAGAAGTCAGTATCAGCTCCCATGATCCTCAAATGGTTTCCTTGAGCCAGAGGGACAAGATGGCTGAGCATAGTGTTTTTCATTCAAAGGAAATGTCCACATTGGACATACAGGTGTTGGTGAATAGAACAATTTTATAGGTCTACCAATTATAATAAAGCCAAATGGTTGATTGAGTAGTAAATATTTCAAAAATTATATATTTTAACAATAAACGTTCAGTTTTCCCTGACCGGAGAAGTCCACAAGACAGAATCAGGTCTTCATTCAAAGAATATTCTCTGTTCTCGTTTGCTTTTCTACTTACTTTTGAAGCTCCCTCCCTCAGTCTTCTGATCCTTAACATTTAAACCGCTATTGTGTCAAAGCAGCCAAATATCTCCACATGGGCATCTTAAATTCAATTACTTAATGTGAAATTATTCTATATAAACATTTCTATAGACTATAAATATCATTTAGCATAGAAACACCAATGGAGATGGGAGAAGAAAGATAATGTTTGTTGATTGATATTCCAAAGCATGGGGGAAAATGTTAAAGCTGCGTATGAGGACACACATATTCTACTTAGGCTATAGATATCAAAAAGTCTAACATACAGGAAAACAAGGCCAGAAATAATATGAGATAATATATAGCATGTATTTGTGAATAAGTTGACCATAAATTTGGTGACAATATTACTAGCAGTTAATGGGGAAAATTTATTTGCTCTATAAACCTTGCAAAATAATTAGATAAAATGAAACAAATTTGGAAGGCCTGTTTCAATAAACACAAAAGAAGTCCCCTCTGATCATAACATATGTTGTCTGATGTAATTGTTGTAACATATGAACAATTTTTTTTTTTAAATTTTACTTCAGGTGAAGGCTTACAGAACAAGCAGTTTCTCATGAAACAGTAGTACACATATTGTTTTATGATATTGGTTAACAACCCCACAACATGTCAACCCTCTAACTTCTCAACCTTTTTTTTGGTGAAAATACACATAGCCAAAGACACACCATTTCACAAATTTCT
>NW_004444170.1:2213693-2241215 GCF_000243295.1 Trichechus manatus latirostris | reverse complement strand
TTTGTATAATTTCTAGTTGTGAATTTATTTTGGCATTTTGTTCCTGAATTATTTTCCTGAATTCTTCCAATTTTTTGTCTGCATTTTCCATTAATTTGTCTATTTTTTCCTCATGTTTGTCAGCTTTTTGCATTAGCTCTTGGAGAATTCTGATTATTAGAGATTTGAATTCCGTATTAGGTAGTTCTAGTGCCTTTTCTTCCACTGGAAAGTCATCTGGTGTTTTATTTTGGATACCTACTGGAACCATCCTGTCCTGTTTTTGTAAATGTTTTGATATTGTCTGCTGTCTTCAGGGCATTCAATAGTTATTTTTCTCATTTATTGATTGTAAATTTGTTTGTTTTGTCCCTTCTTTTTTTATATTTGACTATGTCTGAGCAGGCGGACTGTGTGTTCTTTGTTGTTTGCTCATTTGTGGGCACAATACTTTTCACCTCCTTCTCCAGTTGGCAGAGTCAGTCACTCAGATATGGTACGGCAAGGCAGGTCTAGCTGAAGAGGAGTTACTGAGATGGGTTGTTTGTGGCACTTACTACTGCCACCAGGGTGGGTCGGCCATCAGTGCAGGGCAGGTTCCAGTAGGCCATGCCTGTGCTGCTTGGTGGTGTGATGTTAAGCGCACGGTGCAGGTAGGCAAGATGTAGCGGGGAGATTGTTATGTGTGGAGCTAAGATGGATATGGGAGAGAGGAGAGAGGAACAGGAGCCAAAAATATAAAAACAAACAAAAAAGAATGCTAGGGGAGCTTGCCGTTGGAGTGGAGAGATGAGACACTATGAAATGGAGAAAAACAGAAAGGGGAAGAGGAAGAAAGAATGAATAAATAAAAATTGGATAGTTTAAAGAAGCACAAAGTTCCCAGGGATCCCACTGGTGGAGCTATTAGGTCTGGGGAAGTTGCTCTCAGGTGTTGCAGTACAGCCTGGCTAGAAGGCGTAGAGGTGTACAACGCCAGGTATTCAGGAAACAGAAAGAGAAGGAAGATACAGAGAGACGAGAAACTGAGTAATGAAGAAAGACAGAAAGGGAAAATGAAGGAAAAGAAGATAAAAAAAAAAAAGAACAAGAAAAGCCCCCAAAAAACAGAAAAAGAAAAAAACCAAAGAAAAAAGAAATGTCCTCAGGGATCCCTCTGCACGTCTGTGCGAGCGGAGGGGGTTGTCTCCTTGCCACGCAACACCGCCTGGCCAGAAAGGGCTCCCAACTCAAGAAAAGGAAAAGAAAACAAACAAATAATTCAAAACAAACAAACAAACAAAAGCCCTGGAATCCCACTAGCGCGGCAGCCCTGACCGGGAAGCAGCTCCACACTTGAACAGAGCTCCACAGCCCCTCATGAAGAAGCAAAGATGGTGCACGGAGGCAGGTATTTGAGCAAAAGGAGGGGGAGGTGGTGAGAAGTAAGGAAGAAATCAAAAGAAGCAGAAAAAAAAGCAACAGAAGCAGCCAACAAATTGCACTCAGAGAGCCAGCTAGTGCAGGCTGGTGGAATCCAAACAGCCGGTGCTTCTCGTAGAAGAGACTGTGTCCACGGGAAGCAGAGGGGGCCGAGTGTGGGTGAAGAAGGGTAGGGAGTGGGAAAGCGTATATCACAAATTCCCGGAGCTCTGCAGCCCCTCAGGAAGAAGCAAAGATGGTGCACGGAGGCAGGTATTTGAGCGAAAGGAGGGGGAGGTGGTGAGAGGTAAGGAAGAAATCAAAAGAAGCGGAGAAAAGCAACACCAGCAGCCAACAAATGGCACTCAGAGAGCCGGCTCGTTCAGGTGTGTGGAATTCAAGCAGCAGGTGTTTCCTGGTCAAGAGATTGTGGCCGCGGGAAGCAGAGGAGGCGGAGTGGGGGTGAAGAACGGTGGGGGGTGCGAAAGCATATATCACAAATTACTGGTTGTTTCATCTCCTGCTGGAAGCTCTGTGAAGCTGCTTTCTCATACCCCCTGTTTGCGGGTCTCCGACAGGAGTCCAAGATGGCGAATCGGCGCTGGGTTAGCTGGTAGGGGAGTTCTGTGTGAATTTCTCCTCACTCTCCGTTCTCTGTCAGTTTTCTCACTCCATTTGGTGTTTGGCTGAGTTCTTTATCTCTTTTGATGTTTTAGGGTTTCAGGATTGTTGTTTTCTCTGTTCAGCTTAGTTTTTCGGATCTTTACTGTGGAGGGACGGCGTGGTGCTTCTGCCTAGAGCACCATTTTGCCGGAAGTGACCTGAACAATTTTTTAATAGTGATTTTTGTTTGTTAATTATACAATTCCAAGTAAATATTAGTTGGTATTATATAGAAGGATCTATGGTGGCGTAGTGATTAAGAGCTCAGCTGCTAACCAAAATGTGGGCAGTTCAAATCTACCAGCTGCTCCTTGGAATCCCTATAGGGCAGTTCTACTCTGTCCCATAGAGTGGCTGTGAGTTGGAACTGACTCAATGGCAGCTATGTGCCACGATTCTTTAAAGTATAATGATAATAATAACCAGTACTATTCACGTGTTGACTATTGTTATCGCATGCTGTTCTGGACATTTTATACCTTTTAAACCACTTACTCCTCACCAGTTCAGAAGGGAGATAATATTATTTTCCATTTTACAAATAAGCACATCTAGGCACAGATGTAATATAAATTGAAGGCTTTGGAATCAGAAACCTAGTTCCAGATTTTGGTTCTCATCACTTAACAAACTGAGCTAAATTGAATTCTAACTTGGGATCCACTGAGATTTTTGGCAAACAGGAAGTAGGAAAAAAAACCAATATTATATGGTGACCTTCACTAAAAAAAATAAATGAATTGTTAAAGAAAAAAGTTGCATAGTATTTATTTAAAGGACATTAAACAATGTAATTGGTCATGCTCAAAACTGTATTTTTATATTTTGCTGTTGTCAGCTGCAGTCAAGTTGGCTCCAACTCAGGGCAACCACACGTGTAAAAGAACAAAATATCACCTAGTCCAGCGCCATCTTCACCGTCGTTGGTATGCTTAAGTTCATTGTTGCGACCACTGGGTATTTTGAGTGCCTTCCTATCTATGGGGCTCACCTTCCAGCACCATATCTGACAACGCTCTGTTGTGAGCCCTAGGGTCTTCATTTGCTAATTTTCAAAAGTAGATCACCAGGCCTTTCATTCTAGAATGTCTTAACCTTGAAGGTCTGCTGAAACTTGTCCACCATGGGTGACCTTGCTGGTATTTGAAATACCAGTAGCATAGCTTCCAGCATCATAGCAACATCATAGCCACCACTGTATGAAAAACTGACAGATGGATTTTATAGTTTATCTGTGGAAAATTTCATAAATCTACCAGTTAGACTATTTTCTAGAATAAATCAGAGGCCTCAGATGAAAAAACCCTTAGGAAGCTAGTGTGACTTTTTGTTGTTATACATTTAAAAACATTTGTTCAAGAGAACCTATGATGATATGAGTTATTAAGAAATTGTCAATCTCATTTGGAGCATAAATTATACAATTTGGTGAACAGGCTCCAAGTTTTTCAGTTATGTGTTATATGTGTTCTGTTCAATTAACCTCCTGAATTGATTACAACACATGATGATTCATATTTAGAAAATGGCTGGGTACTGAGCTGCTGACTAGATGTTATGTGAATGGTGCATAACACCTGGATGGGAAACTTAGCCTTGTAACACTAATGTAATGGTAGGGTTGGTAGGTTAAAATATAATGTTGGAGAAGATGATATTTCTGGCTGATTGTTCTAATTTTCTTTGTCAACACTCTGTCAAATAATTAACTATATTCAATTTTCACCTAATTATTTTATAGTCATAAGATTACTGCGTTACCATATTGCCTACTGATGATTTATTTCTAATCATATTGAGATTACATATGCAGTGTGATAGCTGAATTATATTAATTTAGCTACAAACAAAATGATGCAGTTTAAAATATTGATTGCAACAACATTCTCTTTTCATAGATCTGCCTTGTAATTCCATTCATTTTATATGTTGGATTAAATTATTCAATTTGATGCAGAGATTATATTTTGAATATATGCCAAAATTCAAAATGTCTAAAATTATAATACCAGTTGAAAAGTAAGCCATGCGCACTTTCATACTGCAGTACTGTAGAGCATATTATGTATAACTGTAGTGATAACTGGATAATTTGAACATGCCTTGAGAATTAATCATTACAGAGGGTATATTGAGATCCTGTCTCCATGAAAACACATTCTGCATTGTGGCAGTAGATAGATTCCCAAGCAGACTTCATTTTTTCATTTTCCTTATAGATTTTGTCTCTGCTTATGAAAAATGTTAGCATAAAGAAAATAAGAAAAGCTTTAATATATAACCTGATAAGGAAGCCCCAGTACATATCTATGGGAAAGGATGCTGCACATTTTATCACTAACTGCAACTCTAGGTTAAAATTATATTTATATATGTGTCATGTGTGTACAGAAGTTCTCAGGAGAAGTGAAAGGTTAAGCTCTTGACTGCTTACCAAAAGGTGGGAGACTCAAACACACCCAGAAGAGCTTCTGGAGAAAGTCCTGGTGATGTGCTTCCTGAGGGTCACAGCGCTGAAAACCCTATGGGGAAGTCCCACTGTGCAACACACGGGTTCATCATGAATCGGAAACGACTTACGACAGCTGGCGTTAGCGTGTGTATGTGAGCGGTGGTGGTTTGGTGGTAGAATTAACCCTTCCGTGTGGGAGGCCCAGGTTCAATTCCTGACCAAGGCACCTCACATGCAGCCACCACCATCTGTCAGTGGAGGCTTGTGTGTTGCTGTGACGCTGGACAGGCTTCAGAGAAGCTTCCAGACAAAGATGGACAGGAAGGAAAGTCTGGCGACCTACCTCTGACAATCAGCCATTGAAAACCCTAGGAATCGCAATGCTCCTATCCTGTTGTACACTGGGGTCCCATGAGTTGAAGGCAACTTGAAGGCAGCTACCAACAATAGTGTGTGTGTGTGTTTCCATTTATGTTTTTATGTACACACACGCATATATACACATACAATTAAAAAAAACCCCACTGCCGGCCAGTCGATTAAGGCTTATAACGACCCTATCTGACAGAGTAGAACTGCCCCCATAGACTTCCCAAGGCTGTAATCATTACGGAAGCAGACTGCTACATCTTTCTTCCACAGAGTGTTCTGTGAGTTCTAACTGCCACCTTTCAGCTAGCAGCCAAACGCTTTAACCAATGGACCACCTGGGCTCCCTCTATACATGTAATAAAACTCTATAAACAAGGTATGACTCTTTATATGTGCTCTTAAATCCCAATACATATTGCGCAGCTGAGACCTTCTGAGCCCTCTTTTCTCATCGTTTATTTACCTGCAGTTTTTCCCTCCTTTTAAATGGTGACAGTGGCTTTACAGGGAAGTATGTTGGCCGGTAAGAGATGGGAGTCATTTATATGCCAGAAACCCTCGAAAGCATGTAATTGCCCTTGAGATCTCCCATACAATTACTTCCCCGTGTATAATCAGTTGCCAGCTTCCTGAATCCCACCTCTGCAACATCTCTCCATCTGCTTCTCTTTTTTCATCCCCACTCTCAGCCCTGAATGAGTCCTGCAGCTGCCTCCTAGTTGACTTTCTCTTCTACAATCTCTCCCTTCTTGAAGTGTGCATCCTGCTTCTGACTGATCTCCCCCAGCCCAAGTCTTAGGTCGTCAAGTCAGGAGACACATGCTCGCCACTGTGGGTCCGGGGCCTCCCACCGTGCTGGACACTCAGAAGGTACTTGCTGAACATTTGTGCCGACTGACAAAGGAAATGAAACCTTAACGGAGTCACTCACCTGAAGGAAAATACGCAAGGCCACTGACAAACTAAGATTTTTAGTCTGACATTCAGGGTTCTCCATGCTCAGCCCAGCTCATTGTCCTAAATCCAATCCACGCTATTTCCTTTCCTGCTACTTGGTGAAGAGTCCTCTGAACACCACCAGATTCTTAAAAAAACAAAAAAACAGCCCATCACCCTCAGTGGATTCCTACTCATGGTGACCCCACAGGTTACGGAGTAGAACTACTCTGTAGAGTTTTCTCCGCTACAATTTGTATGGAAGCAGATCACCACCCCTTCTACGGAGCTGCCAGGAGGTTCTAACTGCCAAAATTAGGTCAGCAGTCAAGTGCAGACCATTTGCTCCACCCAGGGACCTTTTGTCCCTTTTTCTTTCAATGCCGTCCTTATTTTTCCATATCCAAATCTTAACCATCTTTCAAGACCTGGCTCAGATGCCACTTGCTAGATGATCTACATGCAGTATTTTGACTTGATTACTTTTAAACTATCAAAATGAAAATTATTAATATCCATTCTGTATAATCTTTAGTATAAACTCCTTAAAGGAAAGATTGACACCTAAATTATTTCTATTTCCCTGTACCAATTACAATCCCTGCCATGAAGAAGATATGAAACATATGTGTGTATTGCATAAAAGGATGACTAAATGGGTGGGTGACTGGACTTGTAAATCACATAAAGGCTAGTGGACCTAGTTTTTTGAATATGTGGGGCCACATCTTCTCTTTAATCACAAGTGATATTTTTAGCACTAATGCGATCATTTATGTCATTCTATAATATCCCTTACTTCCTTTTCTATTCTTCAAATCCTCAAAAAATGTATTTATTCCAACACCCCGTCTTACTTTTCTTAATATATTACCATATAGACATGTAATACCAACATATATCCACAGGTTAGCTTGATGTACAAATGTGCAAACGGATTGTGATGGCATGGACTGTGTTCTTAATTCAGGAGTCTGAGGGGGGTCAATATACAACTTCAGATTGACAGGTTTGCAGCAAACTGAAATGGATGTTTGATTCAATTGTTGAAATGATGAAATAGCAAGCTGTGTTCTAACATGTTCAATTCTATTGATTTACCAATGTTCATTATGATACCCTTCAAACCCTCAGTTACATTGACATGATTGCCATTGATTGAGTCAGCCGTATTATTTCAGAATTTAGGTTACCCTAAGGAATTCTATGGAGCCCTGGTGGCGCAGTAGTTAAGAGCTATGGTGAGCTATGGCTGCCAATCATAAGGTCAGCAGTTCAAATCCACCATCCACTCTTTAGAAACCCTATGGGGCCATTCTACTCTGTGCTATAGGGTTACTAGGAGTCAGAATCCGCTCGATAGTAAAGGATTTTGAATGGAATACTACATAATTTCCTGCCCAGTCAATTCATGATTTAGAAGGAAAATTAAACTCTGTCTGTGGAATTAAAAGAAGACTTTATGGCACAGTAGTTAAATCACTGGGCTGCTAACTGAAAGGTCGGCAGTTCAACCCACAGGGCGCTCCGCTGGAAAAAGATGTGGCAATCTGCTTCCTAAAGATTATAGTCTGGGGAACTCTATCGGACTGTTCTACTCTGTCTTGTAGGGTCGCTATGAGTGGGAATCAACTTGACAGCAGTGGGTTTTTGGTTTGGGCCTATGTAATTAATAGATTTTTTAAATACAAAATTATCTATTAAATATGAAGATCCATCTATTCCAGTAATAAATACATTTAATAATAGTCATATAATGAATTTATTCAGCCAAACATGTGGTTTCACGACTAAACGATATTTTTATCAGTTAAATATAAGTTAATATAATTCATCTATTGATGATTAAGAGTTCTCAACACTATAATTCTATGGATCTTATTTAAATAGGGTAAAGTTAAAAAAAAAGGTCTTTGGTATTTTCGGATATCTCCTTGTCAATGAAATAATTTCTATGCTGGAACTAATTATTGAGAGTATATGTCAGAAAACAGAGCTTCATGAGCTGGGGTTATCTGTCACGTTCACCTGTATGGCCCAAATCTCCCGCAGTGTCCCTCTCATAGTAGACACATAAGGAATATTTGTTAAAGTAACGTCTCTTCATTATTTGCATAAAGCAAATGATGAAGCTTTGATAAAGCTGTTTATTTCGAAGATAGAATAAATCTAATTTTCCTACAACTTCCAATTACTAATGAAGTCATGGGTCACATATGTATAGATTGAAGCTGCTGTGCATGTGATTAAAAGTTTTGTTTGAAATGATTTTCTGAAAGTTATTGCCATTGAAATATAACGATGAAGCCCAAAAATGATTTTTGGTTGATTTTACAATCGAATAGTTGTTGGTTATTTAATCAATAATCCATGTTTATAAGAATGTAGGGAATTTAGAGAGAGTGGTTCCACCTTCTTGTAAATGCTCTCTGAAGCTTCTGCTGTATTTGAATAGTGTAAAAGTGGCACAGATCCTGAGAATATTGTTATCTATTCTAAAATTACTGTGTTGTATCTGATGAAATTGAATGACAACCCTGGACATTTTCAAGCAACAATATGATTACTCCATAATGTGTTTTCTAAAAGGCTGCATGTCAAGGATTTATCTAGCCTGTTTTCATCTTGAATTACTGAGGATTCTTGAATCTCTTAACAGTGTGTCATTCTTTCTTGTAATGTGTAAATTGAAGTTATTATAGCTCTGGAGACCCTTTTAGAGATACAGCAAAGATGCTAGTCAGAGATTTGAACTTTGATGAACAAGTTTCTCTAGGGTTTCTGGGAAGAACTAACAGATTCACTGGTGTTTGCTCATTATGATTAGGATAAAAGGCAAATTATAATGCTTCTGATATTTATTTTTAGAAACTCCCTTGCATCTAGGAAGGATACAGAGAACAAGGCGTGTTTATAGGCTGAGTTCCATGAAATTAAACTTGCAAGCTAAGATAGTGTTGGTGGCAGCTTTATATTCTTCTCATTTTTTTATTTTCTAGAATCTTACCAATTTTATTCTTCTCAGCACAGGCACTGGGTCGAAAATTTACTTATTTATATTTTAACAAAAAGACTTTTACTCCATTTCATGCTTGGTTTTTATAAGCTCATTTTATTCTTGAATATATTCCTAAGGCCAACAAAACATGCAGTATTTTCTTCAGTCTCTGAAGTAATCAATGAAGCTTTTGTTAGTGACTAAGAGTACAACATATTTCAGAAAGATTTTCTCTGAACAATGTAAATCATGCATAAATATCTATATCTGCTAGAGAGATCTCGAAAGTGGGCTTATATTTTGTTTCTTCTGGAATCTTACAGTGTTGTAAGTTTTGACAAATGTGTAAGATGAGATTAGTTTTGATAAGAAACCATTCATTCTTAGAGTTTTGTCAAGAAATACACAGTTCAATGTGCTATATTCTGATATAAGCAATATTATCTTTTTCTGAAGAGGGTAATAAAATATATTGATAACATATCAATGGCAACAACTGCCTTATAAATAATTGAATATTAGAGATGTGTTTTCCTCTGTAAACCAAAAAAAAAAAGTCATTGAGTTGATTCCGACTCATGGTGACCCTATGGGACAGAGTAGAACTGCCTCATAGGGTTACCAAGCAGGGATTGGGGGATTCGAACTGTCAATCTTTTGGTTAGCAGGCAATCTCTTTAACCACTGAGCCAATAAATAGTTGAATATTAGAGATTTGTTTTCCATTATAATAAACCCAAAAACCAAACCCGTTGCCATCAAGTGGATCGACTCGTGGAGACCCTATAGGACAGAGTAGACTGCCCCATAGGGTTTCCAAGGAGCAGCTGGTGGATTGAACTGTCAACTTTTTGGTTAGCAGCTGAATGCTTTAACCACTGCGCCACCAGAGCTCCATTCCTCTAGAATAGCATCTGCAAAAATGTACAACAGCATGATGGCTAGATTTGCTATTCCAGTTACTTTAGGAAAAAGGCAATTTTTTTACAGTAGTATTTTTCTCCTTATGTATTCATTTTATACCATTTTCTTTAATGGACTGAAGTATTCAGAGGAAGTTGGGTGTCTTTAACTGTAAAGATCTATGGAAATGCTCCATGTAGATTTGAGTTAGATTAAAAGAGACTCCATGCATCTGTCTCCAGTGGGGGGAGGGGACAGCTACCATTCCCATATAGGGAAGAGAAAACCCCCTCAAACTTGGAGTTGTTCATCTGTGAAATTCTGACTTCATCTGTAGCTGTGTCTTATTTAGAGATGCGGGGAAGGCAGTGAGGAGACAGCTGTGTTTATCTCGTCTGCACACGTGGAGGACGCAGTGAGCTCCATAAAAGGAAATAACTGGCTGCGTTCTCATCACTGATGACTTCTGTCCAGCTGTGCAGGAATTTTCTGTGATGTCAAAATCAAAGTTGTATAAGTGACAGCACATGTAAATGCCGTCCCTTCTTGATCTGCTGCTGAAATAGGAAGGTCTCTCTCTCTCCCCATCAGCGTCTACTGCATGACTTATTCTAAACTCCATCTCAGGAAAATTTCATCAAAAGACACAATAAATTCATTAAGGAATATTTCTCTGAATTGAAGCAAATGTGGCACTGATTTCAGGGTGTCTTAAGGAAAAAAAAACATTTTTCAATTTCTCTGCAAAACTTGGTATTTTAAATCATATTCTTAAAATAAACTGCGTGTTGGAAAGAGACTAAAATATTTAAAGGAAGCAAAGAAATGAAGGAGTAGAAAGATCTGTTCCTTCTTTTATTGACTCATTAAACCAATAGAAATTCTTTCTTAAAAAATAATTTTTTTTTTCTGGGTATTAGAGCCCCATCAATATTTTGAAGTAAATATGTAGGGTTGCTATGAGTTGGAACCGATTCAATGGTAATGGGTTTGGTTTTTGGTTTTTTTTTTTTTTTTTTTGGTTTTTTGGGTACAATATATGTCATTATATTTTAATTCTTACTAAAGGGTGATAGTCACATTAATTTCTTTATTTCCAAGCTAATAGTCACAAATAACCCTTGCCACTAAGGCCCCAATATGTTGTCATCACTACCCCAAGTTTTATTAGATTGAATCTTTTGGAGTTCTCTTCCTCTAGAACAATAATGGTCAAATATCAGCAATTTTATATGATTCAACCTAATATATTATTAACTTGACAAAATAATCATGTGGTTAAAAATAATTCATAAAGCTAAAATTACCGAAAAACAAGCACACACCAAACCCATTGCCATCGAGTCAATTCCAACTCATAGCAACCCTATAGGACCAAGTAGAACTGCTCTATAGGGTTCCAAGGAACAGCTGGTGGATTTGAACTGCTGATATTTTGGTTAGAAGCCAAGCTCTTAACCACTGCACCATCAGGGAAGGCTGGTATTCAAGGCAGTTTAAAAGAAGGAACTTCTCTGCTCAGAGTCAATATTCCCAATTAATATTTTATTTTGCTTTTTTTTTAGAAAAAAATAAAACAAATTATTTTGAAATTCAATGCAGTTGAATTGTCTACAGTTCTCTTATTCAGCCTTGTGCTTCACAACCTTCTAGACATAAGAGAGGGAATTAATGAGGCAATGATGTCGCTGTCACTGAAGTCTAATCTCACTTCATCTTTTCTGGGTAGTAATGGTGATGTCTCTCATTTACATAGCACTGTTCTCTGAAATGCTGAAATCAATTTACTGATAGAATCTGATTAATCCTTTAAATTTGGTGCACATGTCACTGGATGGAATAAGAGTGAAAATGAAAATCTTAGAACAAACAACCCTTTTTCCCTCGTTTTTAATATTATGCTTATTTTATGTCACTTTAATTTCGTACTGCAGAAAAGGCAGCAGCTTAATGTTATGTGATTCAGAGGAAACACTCTTACAGTTTTCTTATAAATAATTTAATCTCCATGAACTAATTTATAAATCTCTCAACTTCATTCTGTACACAATTTATTATATCAGTGAGAGGCAAAGCATTTTCTCAGGCCTTTTCAATTTCCTCAGAGTACATACATTGCTACATATGAATATGAAAACTTCCAGTTGATGAATTCTTATCCATTCACTGGAGTAGTGTAAAGATGCTGTTGAATTATCTATAAAACAGAAGATTATTTTATCTGCATATTCGCTTCAGATCTCATTTGGAAAGATATATATATATATAACCCCCCCCAAAAAAAAAATTCCACTGAGTGTTACAGTTATCACATAATAAAAGCAAGCTTGCATCAGCCAGTACCGTAAAGTAAAATAAAAAGACTTAACTTCATTTAGTTTCCCTAACTAGTGTGTTCGGAAGTGTAATCCAATTATTAATGGCTATGGGGTTGCTGGAAACCCTGGTGATGAAGTGGTTAAGAGCTAGGGCTGCTAACCAAAAGTTCGGCAGTTCAAATCCACCAGGTGCTCCTTGGAAACCCTATGGGGCAGTTCTGCCCTGTCCTATAGGGTCACTATAGGGTCGCTATGAGTCGGAATCGACTCAAAGGCACACCACAACAACAGCAGTGGTGGTGCAAATGGTTAAGCACTTGACTATTGGCCTAAAAGGTGGTGGTTCAAACCCACCCAGCAGTAGGGTGGAGGAAGGGCCTATCCATCTGCTTCTGTAAGGATTACAGCCAAGAAAACCCTATGAAGCAGTTCTACTCTGCACACATGGGATCACCGTGAGTCTGAATCAACTTGCCAGCAATGAACAACAATAACAATGTGGAATAAATTACGAAAAAACAACAACAAAATGTTTATTTACAAAAGAAAAGTTAAACTGAGCAACGTTTTGGACTCTGAGAAAATAGCTTGAATTTATAAACTAAATTTCACATGAACGATAAATCTGAAAATTCACTTCAAATTCAATACAAGGACTGAATATGGTCACCCAGTTCTTTTAAGTTTATTAAAATATTTCAGAACTGTATAAGATAATAAGGCTCAAACAGTTCACTAAAGTTTTGTGTTTACAAAAGCTGCTTTAGTAATTATTAGATTAGCTAATTACAATGACTGATCATTTTTACATTATGCTCACACTGGGCTAAGCGTTATCCTATGCACTCATATGTATTAGTTTACTTGCTATTCCAAATGACATTATGTTATTACCCCATTTTACAGAAGAGGAAATTGAGACACAGAAAGGTGAGTAAATGGGTTTAAGTTTACACAGCTGGTAAGTGACTGCGTTGTTCATATGGTAACTATAACAGAAATACCACAAGTGGATGGCTTTAAAGCACAGAAATGTATTTTCTCACAGTTCAGGAGGCTAGAAATCCAAATTCAGGCCGCCAGCTCTAGAGAAAGGCTCTGTTTGTTCACGCTGGGGAAAAATCTCTGTCTCCTTCAGCTTCTTTTCCTCAGTTCCTCGATGATCTCTAGGAAACACCAATCTTTCTCCATATGTGCTTCTTTTTATATCTCAAAAGAGATTTACTCAATGCATACTCTACACTGATATAGCCTCATTAATATAACAAAACACCCTATTCCCAGATGCAATCATATCCACTGTTTAGGGATAGATATTCCAACACATATTTGTGAGGACACAATTCAATCCATAACGGTAGCCGCTGGCCACATGTGGCTTTTGAGCACGAGAAATATATTTTGTTGTTGCTGGGTGCCATTGAGTTGATTGACACATAGAGACCCCGAACGACAGAGTAGTACTGCCCCGTAGGGTTTTCTTGGCTGTAATGTTAGGAGAAAACTCTGGTGGTGTAGTGGTTAAGAGCTATGGCTGCTAACCAAAAGGTCAGCAGTTCAAATCTGCGAGCCACTCCTTAGGAACCTTACGGGGCAGTTGTACTCTGTGCTATAGGGTCATTATGAGTCAGAATCAGCTCAAAGGCAATGGGTTTTTGGAATCTTAGGAAGCAGATTGCCAGGTCTTTTTCCCAAAAAGCCACTAGGTGGATTTGAACTGCAAACCTCTCCCTTAGCAGCTGAGAGCTTAACCATTATGCCACCAGGGCTCCTCTAAATTGAGATGTGCTGAAAGGGTAAAACATGTGCCATACTTCACAGATTTTATTATAAGATACAGAATTTAAAATATTAATAGTTTTACATTGATTACATGTTGAAATGATCATAGTATTGGATAAATTAGGTTAAATCAAATATACTATTAAAAATAATATCATCTCTCTTACTTTTTTTTTTAATGTGACTAATAAAACCAGTAAGAAGTCCCTGCATGACACAAATGATGAAGCCCTCGACTAATAGCCAAAAAGTTAGTGGTTCGAACCCACCCAGAGGCACCCCTGAAGACAGGCCTGGTGATCAGCTTCTGAAAGGCCACAGCCTTGGAAACCCTATGGAGCGGTTCTACTCTGCGTACATGAGGTCGCTGAGTCAGAATCAACTAGAAGGCAGCTAACAACAGTTAATACCAGTAAAAACCAGTTGCTGTCAAGTCAGTTCAGACTTCGGATGACCCCATGTGTGTCAGAGTAGAGCTGTGCTCCATAGGATCTGCTATGGCTGGTTTTTCAGAAGTAGGTCTCCAGGCTTCTCTTCCAAGGTGTCTCTGTGTGGACTCAAATCTCCAGCCTCTTGATTAACAGCCGAACGTTTTAACTGTTACACAGGAACTCTAATGTAGCTATTAGAAAATTTAAAATCAAATATATGCCTTATATTTTATTTCTATTGAAGAGCACAGATTTGTACTTTAGTCTGCTTCTACAGCCCGGACTCTTAAACTGAGTGTTTCCTAGCTCAAGAGGGAAACAGAATTTGAGATTCCAAATGTTCTTGTCATATAATAATTAGCAGCCTCACAGCTTTGGCAGGACATTGCTTAATTGTTTTTATTGCCATTAATTCACAACAGTTTAAAGCATAACATTTTACACTCTTCATGATGCTAACAATCAGATGTTGATCAGAATTTTGTTCTAATTTTAAAATTTTTGTGTGTGTGTGATTTTTGTTGTTGCTGCTTCTCTGGTTTTTTACCACAATGATCAGTGTTGCTTTAATATCTACTTTGCAATCTTTAATTTTCTGGGTTCAGAGTTGAAATAAAAGAAATATGTTTGTATTTAATTTTAATTAATATGATTCTGTGGTTGAGTCTAAAAATGACATACATGCTGTTGGTACTTTCATTGTATAATCTCAGGTGTTTTAAAATCTGAGAGAGTAGATTCAGTTCCCGATTCTGCCGCTTGTAAGAGGTACGCACCTTATCAAATCTCTTGCTCTGGATCTCAAATACCTCACTGTAAAAAGGTAAATGACAAGGTCTATGTCTTTGGATTTTAATTGAGTTTTTATGGAATAATACCAGTAGAGTAATCATCACAATCTTGGCACATACACCCTCAAGATAATAGTTACAATTTTGTTTTTGTTTTTATCTTTGTATTATTTATTATGAGTTAAAGACGTCTTTCAGGAAGATATATTTTTAAATATTTATATCTGAGGGGCACCCTCATATTTCCTGACTTTAGTATCTGAAGCATTTGTCCAAGTTATACTTAACTCAAGATTCTGTAGCATAACCATATGTCATAAATGGCTTACAGTTTTGTGTTCAATTTTGACCACTACTAGGAGTGAATACTTCCAATATTTTTGGCTCAAAGAATCTTAATGGAAAGATTATAAGAAACAAAGAGAAATAAAATATCCAGAACTTTTGAGGCTTTAAAACTGGTTTTTGGGGAAATGAGGATTGTCCTTTCCCTAATTCAGTCAATCTTTGATTCACTATTCATTTAACAAGGAATCTATTTCTACTTTTAAGATATTTATTCAATAGGACATAAAGGCAAGTATTTTCTTGATACAAGTGGAACTCTCTCAAATCAAATTTAGGCTTGACTTAAGAAGCCTTAAATACTTGTTTAGTACTTATTATCCACTTAAATAGAAAGTCTCTTAAATTGAATAAATAAATTTAATAAAAAGTTTTTTTAGAACATCAAATCATTATTCTAGCAATGATTAAATAAGCATCTGTTGACAGTGTATTGGACATTGTACTACACTTGTGGCCAAAATATGTACATGGACCATGGCTACATGGAGCTGTGTAATGAACATTTAAGGCATTATATAAATAATTAGAAAAACAAGTGCTACAAAGAACAAGTACAACATACATTGTGTGTGAAAAAGTGGTGTATCTAAACTAAAGAGGGCTGGGAGAACAGGACAACTTCCATTAGAAATATGACATTAAAACTTGCACACCAGTATTCATTGTAGCACTGTTCACAATATCCCAAGATGGCGACAACCTCAATGGCCATCCAGAGATGAACGGATACACATAAAGAGGAATGAAGTCCTGATACATCCTACAACATGGATGAACCTTGAAAACATCATGCTGAGTGAAATAAGTCAGTCCCCAAAGGACACATACTGCATGGTCCTGCTTATATGAAATATCTAATACAGGCAAATGCATAGAGACCAAAGTTTATTAATGGATTCACACTCTGGTCTGGCTGGAGAGCCTGGACTCCTAAACCTGACAGATCCTAGTTAAAGAGGGAAACTATGTTTGGGATTCCAAATGTTTAGTGGCAATGAGCTCTAAGACATGGGAGGGAGGGGGAAAGAGGGAGTCATTGCTTAAGGGACACTGAGCTTCTGTTAAGGGTGATGGAAAAATACAGAAATGAGAAGTGGTGACAGTTGCCCAACAGGATGAACATAATTAATGTCACTGAATGGCACATGTAAAAATATTGAAATGACAAATGTTTTGATATATATATATCTATATATACATACATATGGTATACGTATATTTACCAAATAAAAGAAAAACTAGAAATGTTATGGACAAAGAAACATAAAAATATTAAGGGAAAAAAACAAAACAAAACTGAGTCCTGAGGGCACTGAACAAGGAAGTTTTACAAATTAAGCAGCATTTTGGAAGATTTCAAATTGTGAGGGGGCTTGGTGTATTTCTTTTAGATTTGGAAATTAATGTCAAAACATGCAATATTCTTTAATGAATACTTTCTTTTATAAGTGGTTTATTTGGCTTCTAGAAAGACCAAAACAAAAAATAGTACTATACCAATCAATTTAGATTTTTGCATTAAATATTAGTGTTTAAATTTTAGAAGGTTATCAAAGTATGTCTATTGTTTTTTCAATTCCTTCTTTCACAATAGTTTGAACATGAAAACACGGGCTAAGTTTTTCAAAATTTAAGTTTTAGTATTTCAACCAGTAATTTAACTGCTGTATTTTTTCCCCTGGGAAATCTGGACACATGGTTTTCTTTTTTCAAGTTCTAGAGGTATTAGTCAGTGAATGAAAACTTTGCCCTGTGGTGACTAGAAGCAGGCACTTCAGCTTTACCTGTGCCAACCACACATCAGTAAGAAAGGCTAAAGCCACCAGGATCATCGTTCATGCCTAGGACAAAACAAATCATCTAAGGAAGCACTCACACATTTAATTTTGTTTGAGTAGATTTTTTAAAGGATAGTGTCGTGTCTCTAATATTTATTCTTAATATTCTAATATTGTGTAAGATATTATTTTTTAAGAAACTTCCAGAAAAAATGCTAATCATTTGGCTGTAAAATTTAATAAATTAAAATGCTGATGGAAGATAGCAAGAAATTATTGCTATCTGATATTATTAAATAGAAAGTTTAATTAAAAATGCATGCAAGTGGTAAAACTGACAATTTACAAGTTTTTCTTTATACGTACAATATACTTAGGTTGCAGATAATATTCAGTGATTTAAATTTCATTCCTTACTGCTAAAAAGTTTGGGTACTTAATAGGAGATTTTTGAGGCAATTGTTCTATCCCATGATGATACATTGGAAGCTCTTGATATGAATGTATTATATCACTAATATGTATAATACATTTAATTGATATTCGTATTGCCCTTCTTCAAGGGTTCTTTTCTCCCTTAGTTTTTAAAAACTGTATTTTTTGTTTCAGAAGAATAATGTCTACGAATTAAAACCCTAGCAAGACATGTATTTGCCTTGAGTGGATCAAACAGGTGTCCCTCAATGACCAGCTGTAACTACTTTTATTAGTAATAAGATCAGATCCATCTGTTTTGCTCTTGGTTTGATTTGGCAGCCAGTCGTTGTAAAGCTGTTCAAGAATGTATTAATATTTCTCATACTAAAAGTAAAACTTTCTGAGTCTGACTAAAAGAGAGGAAGAGCAAAATGTTCCCCCATTATATAAACGGGATTTTGTTTGTCTCTAATGTTCTTGAATAATAATTTATACCTCTGACTCAAATTAACTCAGCCCATTTATTTGAACACATAGTTTAAGAATATTTGATTCTCAAATTTATTTCAGATATATGGACAGAGAACTGTTAGATCTTGAAGGGACTATCCTTTATTAGGTGACTTCGCCTGGAGAATATGGAAGATAATCCTTAGATTCAAAAACATAAATTTATGTTTTGATGTTTTCTCCCATTAGATAATCTTTCTAAGTGGCCACCACCAAGAGGGAGTTTTTTTAAAAACCAATGCCACCTAAGTGGTTGAAACAACTTGGCAAGAATTGTTTATTAGATTCTGTTTTAAGATTGGGTTATTAGTGTCTTGCCTATTTTGATGCATCCAGGAACATGTTTTAAGTTTGTGTTACTAAAAACCTTTACTACCAAGAGGGATCTAAGAAGGCTTTCTTTATTCACTGTGGGTATTATTTTAGAAAGAAAAGACAAGCATAAAGTAAATTATATGAGCTTAATTTTTCAGATCATTTAAAAAAATTTTTTTCCTTAAATCCCCAGAGCCCTGAAATGGGCCTTTCATCTAGTGGGTGCTACATAAATGTCTCAGGAAGGGGTAAAGAAATAAAGGAGGAACTCATCAGTAAATGATGCAGATAGGAAAATGTTGTTAGCTGCTGTCATGGTGACCCCATGCACAATGGAATGAAGAGCTGCTCCGTCCTGCACCATCCCTAGAATTGGTTGTGGATGGTACGCTTGTGATTCATAGGGTTTTCTCTGGCTGATTTTCGGAAGTATATTGCCAAGCCTTTCTTTATAGTCCATCTTAGTGTGCAAGATCCTCTGAAAACTGTACAGCATCGTAGCAACAGGAAGCCTCCACTGACAGATGGGTGGTGGTTGCCCATGAGGGGTATTGGCAAGGAACTGAGCTGGGTCTCCCACATGGAAGGCAAGAATTCTACCACTGAACCACCGATACCCTCGTTCCTGGAATATAAGCAGCACCACTTCCACAACCACAGCAAAAACTAACTGTCTCATCATCATTCTTAAGATAGCAGTCCAAAGCCAGTGCTGATTCATGGTACTGGCAATTAAAATAGACACTATGTACCATCCCTGTACAATTCCACGCTGTCTAAATTGGGGAGGTGGATTTCTCAATTGTGTATAAGCTAGGAAACTTAAATGCAAGTGAGTATTCTAATAAAGACACTCAGTCCACATTAACATTATTTATAAAAGTAAACCAGATGTACTCTCCATGAAAGATAGTAATGAGATATAGAAAGAGTTTGCATTCCACTCTTTGAGAAATATTTCCTAGTGCATTCCTAGTGATGGTAGAATTTATTAAATTTTGAAGGACATTTGAAAGAGTGCTTGTACATCCCCCATAGGGATCTTTAAGACTATAAGAATATTTTAAGAATATAACTCTTCACTGAACTGTGCGTGTAGAAATTTTTGAAATGGTGTATCTTTGGCTATGTATATTTTCACCAAAAAAAAAAAGATCGAGAAAGGAGAGGGTTGATATGTTGTTGGGTTGTTAACCAATGTCATAAAACAATATGTGTACTACTGTTTCATGAGAAACTATTTGTTTTGTAAGCCTTCACCTGAAGTACAATTAAAAAAAAAAAAAGAATATAACTCTTAATGATAATATTAAGTATAATTTTTATTTTTATTATAGCTAGCATTTATTGACTCATTATGTCAGATATAGTGCTAATACTTTAAATACATTTGATTAATTTTTTTAAAGCAAAAGAAAGGTTTTATTTGGCATATATGCAAAGAGGCAAAAGTTGGAAACAGACAAGCATGCTGCCAGAGCCATGTCTGACCAAATCCAAGCAGGGTTACAGAGCCATCTGTATATATTAACATTACAAAATGGGCAAAACCATTGAAAGCTTCACCTTTTCACAGATTGGCTAGGAGCTGTGATCCTACATTTTGAATTGCCTTTCTTAACAACCATTGGTATATGGTTCAGTAACGACAGTCAGGAGGGTTCTCATTGGTCCAACATATCTGAACTATTTATTAAATGCTAATAAAAAAAATAAGAGTGGAAAGTCTTTTGTGCTCTGTTTTATGATTTGTTTATGTGAAAGGTTCCCTAAAAGATGTTTTCCAAGATTGTCCTAGCTATTGTCTTTATACCTCAGGGCCCAGCTGATGTGTCCTTGTGAGTCCAGCTCCAGCTGGGTCACATTTTAGGACAGGGAATAATGGCTCCAATAGTATCTCCTATATCATTCCCTCCTTTTGGTCAGAGATTGGAGATGATTGACTAAATTCTTAAAGTAAGAAGGCTAGAGGTAGAATTTTTATTCCATTTGACAGATGAGAAAAAACTTATTATCTTAGGATTCTTGATATTTCAGTCTGCTATTGACACAACAATGCTGAGTAATAAACCATTCTAAAATTCAATTTAATGCGCCACAAAAGTAAGCATTTATTTATATCTTATGTGTCTGGAGTTCAATTGACTCAGGCTAGACTTGACTTGGCTCTAGGACAAGCTTTCAGCTCAAGTATGTATCCAGGGTCTGTTATTTTTCTGGGACCAGTAGGCTACCTGGAACACATGTTTTTCATTGTGATGAGAAAGGCTCAAGACAGTAATTGGAAACATGCCACGCCTCTTAACACCTAGGTTTGAAGCTGGCAACTGCCACTTATTCCCTTGGAAATTAGCCAATGCCAGTCATATGGTCATGCCCAAAATCACTGTGGTTGGGAAATATGGTCTGTCTTTGTGGGATGAGCTGTCAAGTTATGTGACAAAGGGCAGGCATACAGTGGGGAATGAAAAACTGGAATGATAACGCCACTGTCCACAATCACAGCCTGAAATTTCCTGAGTGCTGTACTGTGTTTTCCATCTGTGATGAAAAAATCTAAAATATATAATTATTTTCATATTTTAAGATGTCTATTTTGAGATTATGAAGTAGACAAAATGACGCTAGAAATTCTTTGCATAATATGACTCATTATGGAAATCAAAACTCTACATAGAATTAAATAAATACAATAATAGTATAGGAGCATATGCAATAAATCTCTACTTGCTCATTCAAAATCTAAGATAGTCTTTCAGGAAGATATTTTATTTATTTTTAATTGCACTTTTCTATTTCACTGGTTCCCCTCAAATTCAAAGCACAGTAGATCAAAGGTAATCGCAGTGCACTAGCTTTTTGTGATTAAATGAATGGTATTCAAATAAAATTCACTATTCATTAAATGAGTTTAACAGAACATTCTCTGTGTACATGAACCATGCAGGAAAAGTGACCAATTTAAAAAGTTGTCTTATTCTTTGTATGACCTGAAAATGATCTTAAATCACTATTTTTGGACAGTATAGAAAATTATTTCACTTGATTTTAAAAATGATATTTGTCTTCAAATTGTCTCTATTTGTTGATATGATGGTGACATGATGTTGGGTAAAGAGATCCAGAAGAATGAAGTAAATTTAATTTAAACAAAATTTATTGTGTGTCTGAGGGTGGGGGTTAGCTGGACAGGGAAAAGTTGCTAAGGTTGTTAAAATTAGCCAAGGACCTTTTTTGTAATAGGTCTTTGCTTTGTCTTCAGACTGAGAGGTTAGAGACTAGCCCAAGGTAACAAAGCTAAAAAATGACAGAATGGGCTTCAAAATCTAGGGTAGAAAACCAATACTCTTTTAACTATGCCACTTTAATAGGATCTGCCTGCCAAAAAAATGCTAGTGTGACTTTGTAATGCTATTGAATGTCACTGGGCCTTGTTTACATTTCACCAGGGGAGTCGCTGGTGGTTCCGTGTGTGATTATCTGGCTACAAAGTTAGATGACCTAGTGTTTTTGTTACGCTCATTTTAAAATGAGAGCTTATTGGTCCATAAAGAGCACTCAGAGTTCACGTTCTGTCATATTATTGTCTGTTTTATCAGGAGGACTCACATGATTCTTTGGTTTAATATTCAGTTAGCATGAAAAAGAAAAATGCATAGTGAATAAAAGATGGTCTAAAACCGCCAGGAAACCAAACCTGTTGCCATCTAGTCGATTCCGACTCATAGCGACCTAGCAAGGCTTAAATCTGCATGCCTGATGCCTACTAGCCTTTTGTTCTTAGCCACCATTAGTGGTTACATTAAATAATTGTAATTTATATTGGAACATTGATGCTGCGGCCTACAGTAAGCTTGCATCCTTGGATTTGCTGCTGTGCCAAGATGACGTTTCAGCTTGAAGGTATTCTCCTTAATTCATCCTATATTCATCAATGGAGTATGACAAGGTTTAAAATCTGAACACGTTAATATAATTCTTAATTAGATCCGTTCTGTTATTTACATGCAAATTGTTTTATTTTAAAAAAAATTTATATTCTTAAAAATGCTTCACAAGCATTAATCATGTTATGCATGCAGCAAGTCTTTAGTTTTGGCTCGATATCTTCATCTCCATTTCAAATCTAAAGCAAGTTAGCGTTAGAAAGGTTAACTGATATGATCGGGGGACTGTGGCAGAGATGCCATCAAGAGTGCCAGAATAATGCTGGCAGACTTTTAAACTTGTACTTCTCAACCCATTAGGCATCCTGGCTATATTAAGCAAGGACTTAGTCACCTAAAGAGCAAGAAATTATTTATCACAGTAGCTCACAATAAAAATAATACTAAGACTTGGCAAGGTGCTTTATAACTTTCAAAGAACATATAGCCGTTATATAAGGAAAGTAGATTACATAATAATAAAGAGGATATATTAAATATATATACCAGAGAGAGAGAATGAAGAATGCACTCTTATTGTTGAATCTCTATTTTAAAGCTAGAAGGATCTCAGATATCGTCTTACTACTGCACATGGGTAAAGGCCAGAAAAAAAATGAGCATGGTAGCTGACTATTTTCCTCATTTATATAGTAAGATAATACCTGCGATCCCTCTAGCTCTAAAATAGTAGAACCAGGTCTATGCCTAATTTATATCCCAATATTATATTTTCAATTTGATAGTTGGATACTTTAACCAATCTCCAAATTTAAACTGCTCTGCTACAAAGCTTATTTTCTTCTTAATCCTACCTTCTTCCAGAGCTAAAATTACTCTGTGTGTGTTCACCAGGAAGCAGAAATTAATTTCAAGTTCCTGTGTATTTTAATCATTAATTGTTCTATTTTCAGTGGTTTATTTTTTAGAGAAGCACATCTAGGGAAAGATTGTTTACACCATGTATTTGATAATGAGCTGTTCCCTGCATTTGTCAAAAGGTATTAGGTATCATATTACTATATTTGGTTTCCTAGCAACAAATTATGCCATGTAAGCATGGAAAAGTACTAAGACACTTTTCTTGAAAGTTTCTTTTATAGAGCATCCAAATTGATATATGGACACATTATAGGTTCTATATTTTGATCAGTAAAAATTCTTTGTAATATTGTGCCTCCCTGTATTCCTTCCTAATTTCCAACTTCTAACTT
This sequence comes from Trichechus manatus latirostris, assembly GCF_000243295.1. Taxonomy (NCBI): domain Eukaryota; kingdom Metazoa; phylum Chordata; class Mammalia; order Sirenia; family Trichechidae; genus Trichechus; species Trichechus manatus. The sequence continues at coordinate 2,217,681 of NW_004444170.1, read as the reverse complement.
CCTAATCTTTTCTCTCCCTCCTTTCTTACCTAAACTCCCTTCTTCCCTCCTGTTCTTCCCATTTGCTAGTGATAATATACAGTAAGTCAGGAGTTCCTTCTTACATTTAAAAAAAAACACATTTACATTAGTAAACATGTATGACTGGCAGTTTATTAAAAAAAAAAAAACAACAGCAACAACGAAACCCACCGCCTCGAGTTGGTTCCAACTCATAGCGACCCTACAGGATGAAGTAGAACTGCCCCATATGGTTTCCATGGCTGTGAATCTTTATGGAAGCAGACTTTCTCTCGTGGAGCAGGCTAGTGTGTTCAAATCGGCATCCTTTTGGTTAGCAGCCAAACACTATAACCACTGCGCCACCAGGGCTTCTTGGCAGTTTTTCCAGTACTTACAAGAAAGATTAGTGAAATGCCTTCTTACAATAGCTTAATAAAATTTAGTTGATTTTATATTACATTTGTAATATCTGAATATCCCACAGCATGACTTTCTTCAATAACTGCTTCTGTTCTGTTGGTTTTTCAGCTTCAGTGATTAAGCCATATTTCTAGATCCTTAGAAGATGTATTTAAATTTATTCAGTTAAATATGATCTGAATTTTGTAGAAATTAACTCATTATTTACTTCAATTCAAAAGACAGAGGTGTCTAGTTCTGACTTGGAAATAGCTTTTTATCATTATAGGAGTAAGTTTAATGGTTGAACAAATGACCAAGATACCAGAGAAGACAACACAGCTCCTACTGCTAAATTTAATACAAATTAAATTTACATTATAAATTTATAAATTTCCAATGTGCCATGACAATAGAGTCTGTAGCAAAAAAAGCAGGGTCTTTGACATATAACATTTAATAAACATTTGTGTTGCATGCATGATCGTATTTATGGAAGCCAAGTGTGGGCTAGCTACTTCAGCAAGCAGTTCACACACGTTCTCATTTAGCCCTCACAGCAAGCCTGCAGCGTAGATATGACTACCATCGCTGATGTCTTCGTGTCTTAGCTGCTGTAACAGAAATACCACAAGTGGTTGGCTTTAATGAACAGAAATTTGTTTCCTCGTGGTTTAGGAGGCTAGAAGCCAAATTCAGGGGACCAGCACTAGGGAAAGGCTTCTCTGTTTTTTGGCTCTGGGAGAAGGTCCTTGGCTCTCTTTAATTTCTGTCCTGGGTTCCGTGACAATCTTTATGCGGCATGGCATCTGTCTTTTCCTATCTGTTCTTCTTTGCTTCTAAACTTAATCTGCTCTTTTTATATCTCAAAAGTGATCAGTTTAAAACACATCCTACACTGATATGGTCTCATTAACCTAACAAGGAAAAACTCATTTCCTAATAGGATTAAATCCACAGGTACAGAGGTTACAGTTTACAACATATTTTTAAGGGGACACAATTCAATCCATAACAGCTGGGATATTCTGTAAGCAGACTTAGCTTGAATATAGAGCATCAGCAAAGAAGAAGGAAAAACAAACAAACTGATAGCGTTCTATAAAAAAACGTATATTAGTATCGAAAATGTTATTTGAGTAATCATCAATGGAAAAATAAGAAATTGGTTTAACTTCATTTTGCTGATGTTAAGCTTTTGTTTGTTTTTATTCTGAATTAAATGAGATGGAGGGTCAGGGAACACAGGTTGTTTCAGTAATTAGAATCTATAAAGGAAGCAATCTAATCAAATAATTTCTATTTTATGAATAAAACAACCGAGATTCAGTGAGCCTAACTTGTTTCTGATCAAGTTCTGGTTTAGTGAGAGTCAGAATCAAAATTCAACTTAGGTCTGTCTGTCACATAAACCCACTCTCCCTCCAACATACAATGCCCCTTTGTAGAAGAGAGACAAGAGACAAACGCATATTGAATATTTAGTAAGTTATGTTGGTTATTCATTAGTAGTCAATAGTAAATGAAACCTGGTTTACATATAAAAGGCTATTTGTTTCTATGCATTCTTCATTGTATGCTAGGGAAATTACCTCTTCTTATGGATTGAATTGTTGTTGTTAGGTGTCATCTGGTTGGTTCCTACTCATAGTGACCCCGTGTACAACATAATCGTTGCTATGCTTGAGCCATTGTTACAGCCACTGTGTCAATCATCTCACTGAGGGTCTTCCTCTTTTTTGCTGACCCTCTACTTTATCAAGCATGATGTCCTTCTCTGTGGGCTGATCCCTCCTGATAACATGTCCAAAGTATGTGAGACATAGTCTCACCATCCTTGCTCCAAGGAGCATTCTGGTTGTACTTCTTCCAAGACAGATTTGTTCGTTCTTTTGGCAATCCATGATATATTCAATATTCCTCTCCAACACCTCCATTCAAAGGCGTTAACTCTTCTTCAGTCTTCCTTATTCATTGTAAAGCTTTCACATGCGTATGAGGCGATTGAAAACATCATGGTTTGGGTCAGGTGCACCTTAGTCTTCAAGGTGACATCTTTGCTTTTCAACACTTTAATGAAGTCTTTTGCAGTACATTTACCCAATGCAATGTGTCTTTTGATTTCCTAACTGCTGCTTCCATGGGTGTTGATTGTGAATCCAAGTAAAATGAAATCCTTGACAACTTAAATCTTTTCCCCATTTATCAAGATGTTGCTTATTGGTTCATTTGTGAGGAGTTTTAGTTTTGTGTTGAGGTGTAATTCATACTGAAGGCTGTGGTCTTTGATCGTCAGTAAGTGGTTCAAATCCTCTTCAATTTCAGCAAGCAAGGTTGTGTCATCTGCATATTGCAGGTTGTTAATGAGTCTTCTTCCAGTCTTGATGCCCCATTCTTCCTCATAGGGTCCAGCTTCTCGGATTATTTGCTCAGCACACAGATTGAATAAGTATGGTGAAAGGATGCAACCCTAACGCACACCTGTCTTGAGTTTAAACCACGCAGTATCCCCTTGTTCTGTTCGAATGACTGCCTCTTGATCTGTGTACAGGTTCCTTTTGAGCACAATTGAGTGTTCTAGAATCCCCATACTTTGCAATGTTATCCATAATTTGTTATGATAGACGAAATTGAATGCCTTTACATAGTCAATAAAACATGGGTAAACATCTTTCTGTTATTCTCTCCTTCCAGAGAATCCATCTGACATCAGCAATGTTATCCCTGGTTGCATGTCCTCTTCTGAATCCAGCTTGAATTTCTGGCAGTTCTCTGTCAATATACTGCTGTAGCCACTTTTGAATGATCTTCGGCAAAATTTTACTTGTCGTGTGATATTAATAATATTGTTCGATAATTTCCACATTTGGTTAGATCATCTTTCTTGGGAATAGGCATAAATATAGATCTCTTCCAGTCGGTTGGCCAGGTAGCTGTCTTCCAAATTTCTTGGCATAGATAAGTGAGTACTTCCAGCACTGCATCTGTTTGTTGAAACATCTCAGCTGATAGTCTGTCAATTCTTAGAGACTTGTTTTTTGCCAGTGCCTTCAGTGCATTGAATTATGTCCTCCAAAAATATGTTATAAATCCTAACGTCTATGCCTATGGTTATAATCCCATTTCGGAATAGGTTGTCTTTGTTATGTTAATGTGGAAGGATTAGTGTAGGGTATATCTTGATCCAATCTCTTTTGAGATATGAAAGAGATTAAACAAGCAAGAAAGCAGAGAGATGGGGGAAGAAAGATGCCAAGCCACATGAAAATTGCCCAGGAGCAGAAGCTCAGAAGAGACAAGGGCCTTCCTCTAGAGCCAACAGAGAGAGAAAGCCTTCCTCTAGAGCCTGCATCTTGAATTTGGACTTCTAGCCTCCTAAACTGTGGGAAAATAAATTTCTGTTTGTTAAAGTCCCCCACTTGTGGCATTTCTGTTATAGCAGCACTAGCTAACTAAAACAGCTCTATTAATGCTTTTCTATGAACATTTTTCGGAGAAAGTCATAAACCATTACTTTATTTTCATTTAAAAATTTTTTTATTGTTCTTTTGGTGAAGGTTTACAGAACAAATAGTTTCTCATTAAA
>NW_004444170.1:2121347-2213593 GCF_000243295.1 Trichechus manatus latirostris | reverse complement strand
TTTCAAAAATTTCTACATGTACAATTCAGTGACATTGATAACATTCTTCCAGTTGTGCTGCTATTCTCACTTTAGACAAAGGTTTACAGAACAAAATAGTTTCTCATTATACAGTTAGTACACATATTGCCCTATGACAATGGTTAGCAACCTCACTACACATCAACACTGTCCTTACTCAACCTTGGGTTCCCTATCACCAGCTTTCCTGTCCCCCTCTACCTTCTAGTCCTTGTCCCTGGACTGCTGTGCCTCATTAGTCCCGTTTTGTTTTATGGGGCTGTCCTAAACCATTACTTTGGATTCAAATGTTTAGAATTTATCCTTACTTTGGAAAGTGGCCAGGATCATTCTAATATATATTAACAATTAGTTCATGTTAGTGAAGAATCTATCTTACAGGTAAAAATCATTGCACACATGATTTTTTAAATAAGACTAAGAAAATGCACCTCTCTATAACATATGACTTTTACACGCACATGATATCACAATTCCTTTTTTGTCGAAATTGAAATAATATAGGATAAAAAGAAGGTGATGTTTGCTCTAATAACATAAGGATTATGAAAATAGAATTCATTGCATATGTCAGCACTAAGATTACCTGATATTTCCTCTTTCCACTGGTTGATGTCACATGAATGCTAACACATGAATTTTATATTATTTATGTATGTGGAAGGACGTATTATTTGTTTCAAGTATTAAATATAGTTAAAGTCCAATCATCTCCTCCCCATAAAATCATAGATTTTTATATTTTAGTGTCCTGGATTGAATTGTGTCCCCCCAAAATATGTGTCAACTTGGTTAGGCCATGATTCCCAGTATTGCGTGGTAGCCCTCTATTTTCTGATTGATAATAGTTTTCCTGTATGTTGTAAATCCTAATCTCTGCCTGTGGTTAATGAGGCAAGATTGGATTATGCTGAAGAGGATTTGGGTGGGATATAACATCCTTGCTCAGGTCAAGTCCCTGATCCAGTGTAAAGGGAGTTTCCCTGGGGTGTGGCCTGCACCACCTTTCATCTTACAAGAGATGAGAGGAAAGGGAAGCGAGCAGAGAGTAGAGGGGACCTCATACCACCAAGAAAGCAGTGCCAGGAGCAGAAAGTGTCCTTTGAACCTGGGGTTCCTGCTTGGGGAAATTCCTAGGCCAGGGGAAGATTGATGAGAAGGACCTTCCTCCAGAGCCAACAGAGAGAGAAAGCCTTCCCCGGGAGCTGACACCCTGAAGTTGAACTTTTAGCCTGCTTTACTGTGAGGAAATAAATCTCTCTTTGTTAAAGCCATCCACTTGTGGTATTTCTGTTACAGCAGCACGAGATAATGAAGAGAATTAGGAAGCAAGAACAAGTTTAGCATGAAAAATTTGTTTAAATATCAAGTTCTTTTAAAGAGAGTATCAAAAATAATAAAAAATCATTTTATAGTATTAATGAAGCCCTACAAAGGTATTAGAAGCAGGGAAATTCGTGCAGAGAAATTGAAAAGATACCTATGTTGCTGTTGATTCTGACTCATAGCCACCCCATGTGACAGAGTGGAACTGTCCCATAGGGTTTTCTTGGTTGTAATCTTTAGGGAAGCAGAGCCACTGGGTGGGTTTAACCGACAAACTTTTGGTTAGCAGCCGAGTCTTAACCATTGTGCCACCAGAGCTCCTTGAAAATATACCTATAGATATATGAAGTACTGTAAGAAAAACTTGTGAACCCAGTACAAACTAATAGTCACTTTAAGGCTATAAAGTTTCTCAAGTTGTTTGGAAACTCTCTAGGTATTCCATTCTTCTTAAATCTTATCTTGATTTATTGTTTTGTTATTTGTTTTCTTTTGGCGTTCACTGGGAGAAGTTAATCCTTCCAGTTAAATTGCCTGTGACGATGTCCCTCACCACTCCTCCATGTACACACACACGCATGCATTTGGGGTGCTCCTAGTATAAAGTCACTATGAGGCATAACGGACTCGACAGCAACAGGTTGGGTTTGGTTTTTGGTTAGTAAGATGCCTCATGGTAGGTAAAGGTGAGATGTTTATCACAAAGTTCTATTTAGGGAGAGCAGTGGAAAAAAAAGAGATGAGAGAATACCAGCTCAAGCTAGTGATCTCAAGAAGTTCCTTTGTGCAATTGTCCTTAGATTCTGAGATCCCCCACCCCAGATATTTTTAGAACTGTTGATAGATAACATTTCCAGCAGTCATTGCACTCAACCCTAGCCTGGTTGCTTACATGCATTTATGCGTTTGCAACATTTGATTGTCTATAATATACCTAGACTGATAAAATGCAGAATCTTGCTTCAACTATATATGTAATAAATATGGAAAAAAGAGATGATAAAACTATATAAATTACCTTGATTAGTAGTGAGAGTACTGGTTTTGCAATGGTACCTATGCATGTAGTATACTGATGCTGGCAATTCTAGATAATCTCAAAAATTAATTCTGTCCTTTGTCATCCTAGAAAAGAACAGCTCTATCAGTCTTCCACTTTGTTCTCAGATATTTCTTTTCTTTTTTTTGGTCTCATAAATTTTCTGTATTTTTCACACGATTAGTGCCCACTGGTGAGGAATCCAGGCTTACTTGTGTTAAAGCATGGCACCACCACAATGGACAAGCTGTAAACATTGGTGCGGGTTGAGAATCCTGAGTGGGCAAAGCACTTGTACAGTAAGACTTCCTAGCCAAGCTGTTAACCACTGACCCACTAGGGCTCTGAGTTGATATATATAAATGCTAAATTAGTAACAAAAAATTTCTTTCTATCCTAGTAATGTCTTTCCCTCAGAATTGCATTAAGATCTCCTTCTTACGAAACACACACACTCACACACACACACACACACACACACACACACACACACACACACTGCCATCAGAGGCTCCCAGGTCCATTAACTTTGGCTGACTGGCTGAGATAGAACCCAGAGGGGAAGTGTGGCCATTTAATTTTAATTTCCTGCTGGGTATCTGGTTCTGGTGGGAATAGCAGTTTATAGCTTGCCTTCTTCTGCCTCCTTCATTTTGGTCTGTGTAACTTTACACTTCATTTTGAAATTGAAGATGACTTGGAAAAGCTGCCAAATAATATATCAGTCCCCAAGGTGGCTGCATTCAGGTATTGCTAAGATATGAACAGAGTGACAGAAAGAGCACAGACTGTCTGAAGAAAGATAATTATTTAAGGAAGGTAGATAAAATGTAAGCTGCCATTTTTTCTCCTCAGGGATTTATAATTACAAATTTTTAGATTAATTTCTTTTCTTTTTTAGTTAAGTATCTGTCAAGGGGTGAACCTGAGACTTTAAAGGCATAAAACCCAGCTCAAACACTTTTGCTCCTTATTAGCAATTTGCAATAAATCTAAGAAAAGGTGGCTGATTTTTTAAATTTACAATCAAAAGGCTTATTTCTGATATGATGTTATCTATTTGATTAATTCAATAATGTGGATTTGTTATATAAATGCTGAGAACCAGTTTTGGGATTTTCACTCATACATTCCATGCTCTGTTCACATACCTTCAGACCCCGAGTTACCTAGTGCTGCCGTAGCAAAATATGTCACAAATGGGTGGCTTGAAAGAACAGAAATTTATTTCCTCATAGTTCTGGAGCCTTAAAGTCCAAATCAGGGTCTTGGCCCATGTCAGTTCCTTCTGTGAGCCACTTTCTCAGTTCTGGGTGTCTGCCAACATACCTTGGTGTTCCTCAGCATCAATGTTTCCCCCTTTTGTATCTTTGTCCATTCTGCTCATTTTTACAACTCAGAAGTGATTAGGTTTAAGACTCAACCTACTCTGTTATGACCTAATTAACATAACAAAATAGAACTCTCTTTTCCAATCAGGGTCTTATTTACAAGTACAGGGGTTAGGATTTGTAAAAACGGCATGGTGGCAGTGTCTGACCTCCTCTAACTTCATAAGGGGGAAGGAGAACCAAGATCAACAGCCCAAGGCTGATTCCTATGAGGCAGAGGTCAGACACGCCTCCTCCCTCACCACCCCTACCCATTCTAACACCAACCGTCCCTCCGACAGCACTCTCTACTGGGTTCGATAATTCACTGCAACGGCCACACAGAACTCACAGACCATACTCACAGTTATGGGGTTTGTCTTAGTCATCTAGTGCTGCTCTAACAGAAATACCACAAGTGGATGCCTTTAACAAAGAGAAGTTTATTCTCTCACAGTCCTGTAGGCTACAAGTCCAAATTCAGGGCTTTGGCTCCAGGGGAACGCTTTCCCCATCTGTTCTGGAGGAAGGTCCATGTCATCAGTCTTCCCTTGGTCTGGGAGCTTCCCTGCACAGGAACCTCAAGTCCAAAGGACGTGCTCTGCTCCTGGCACTGCTTTCTTGGTGGTATGAGGTTCCCATGTGTCTCTGCTCGCTTCAGTCTTTTATATCTCAAAAGAGATTGGATTAAGACACTATCTCAACCTCATCAGTATAACCTCATCACAGTGAGAGAATTTACAACACATAAGGAAATCACATCAGATTTACAAAATGATGCACAATCATACAATACTGGGAATCACGACCCAGCCAAGTTGACAGATATTTTTGGGGGACACAATTCAATCCATGACAGGGTTTATTAGGGAAGTAACAGTTACAATTCAGACTCAGGAACACTCAGGGTACAGTTCTTTCATCAGGACAGCCTCTTCCCAACCATGCTCGCAGGCATGCCTCTCCCTGGTCCTCAATCTCTGCCCAAAGGTACTCAGCTTTCTCTCTCTGAGGGCCAGGAAGCCCACCACACTGTCTCCTGCTGCCAGGTCTCTCCTGCTGGTCTTTCCTTCCGTGGTGGTGGGGGGCTCTTCCCTCTACTCTTGAATTGGTTCTCTTTTAAGGCAAAATTGATCAATCCCCTTGGTGGGATACAATTACCCTGTTGCACAGTCTTGCCCAGTCACCTGAGTGGGAGTTACCAGACCATGGCTAGAAAGGCCACTCATGAAAGTAATTAATCGCACCGCAGGATTTCAACACATATTTGCGGGAGGGATGGGGGTGCAATTCAATCCATAACAAACCTCTTTACCATTTTTGTGTATCCTAACTCCCTAAGTCCTGTCACTTCCTATGACCAGTACCCATTTCTGTCGGCAGAGACCTTAAACAATTTCACTCTAGGGAGGATTGAAAGTTTTGGAATAATAACCTAGCTCCCTCAGCCCCTGATCTAGAAAATTCTGAGGTTTCATGTCCACAAAGTCACCCTGTGATGTTGAGCCGAAGATACCTCTGTGGTGTTTTGTTTGCTATTTCACCCTTGCTTGGTAGCGTTTTTTTTCCTGTCTCACTTCCTCAAGCCTCCACTGGCTTCATCTTAGACCCCATTCAACAAGCATTTTCACATGAATACTTGTTGCAGGATGTGTTTCTGGAAAATGCAACCTAAGGCAATGATTAATTTTTAATTTTAATATTAAAATTATAAGAAAAAGATTTATGAGGAAAAATCAAAATGCTCAACTTCATACCATCCAGGATAATCATTGTTATCATTGTGACATAGTATCTTCCAGACTTTTTTCTTATGCTGGAATACATGTGAAACACCAAAAACATCAGTGGAGTGTATTTGTGTTTATCATTTTTTGATAGCTGATGTAAAATTTATCTGACTAATTGAAGTTTGCAGAATATCTGAGTTGTGTCCTTCGTGTATTATTATATGTAACACTGGAGAGAACATCCTCACATATATCTCCTTGCATATTGTCTTTCTTTTTAACTTGGGGTACATTCCTAAAAATGAAATTTTCAGGTCAAATGATACATTTAATATATAATGCTAAATAATTTCAAGAAAAGTTGTGCTGATTTATAGTCTTCAAATCAGTGATTATAAAGTCTCAAGTTTCCTGGAAACAAGAATGGTGAGACTTTGTCTCACATACTTTCGACATGTTATCAGGAGGGACCAGCCCCTGCAGAAGGACATCACACTTGGTTAAATAGAGGGTCAGCAAAAAAGAGGAAGACCTTCAACAAGATGGATGGACACAGTGGCTGCAATAACGGGCTCAAGCATAACAAGGATTGTGAGGATGGCACGGTACTGGAAGTGTTTCGTTCTGTTGTACACACCGCAACGACGGTGCCTAACAACAATAACAACGTGGACTGCCAGAAGAACAAAGACATCTCTCTTGGAAGAAGTACAGCCAGAATGCTCTTTAGAAGGAAGGATGGTGAGACTTCGTCTCACGTACTTGGGACCTGTTATTAGGAGGGACCAGCTTCTGTAGAATACATCATACTTGGTAAAGTAGAGGGTAAGCAAAGAAGGGGAAGACCCTCAATGCAATGGTTTGATCCAGTGGCTGCAACAGTGGGCTCAAGCATAATAATGATTGTGAGAATGGCTACGGACCAGGCAGTATTTTGTTCTTTTGTACATAGGGTCACTATGAGTTGGAACTGACTCAATGTTACCTAACAATAACAAAAAATAACGTATTTTATGACTTATTAACTCATGTATCATACCTTTTATGAGTCCATCAGCTACCTCAGTTTTACTACTTGGTATTCTATTGTTTCAATTTTTGTATTTTTTTCTTAATGATTTGTGAGTCTTTACCATACATTAGGGAGTTCCTGGATGGTGTAAATGGTTAAATAGCTCATCTAATAACAAAAAGTTGGGGGTCCAAGTCCACCCAGAGGTATCTCAGAAGAAAGGCCTGGCAATCTACTTCCAAAAAATCAGCCACTGAAAACCCTATGAAGCAAAGTTCACTCTGATAAACGTGGGGTTGCCATGATTCAGAATTGCCCCACTGTCAACTAATTTAACTGGTATCATATATTGCAGTTGTTGTTATCGAATCTGCTCTGACTCACTACAGCAAGCTTATGTATAACAGGACAGACTGTCGTCTGGTCCTGCACCATCCTCAGAGTCATTGCTATGTTTGAGCCTATTGTTGGCAGCCGCTGTGTCAATCCATGTCATTGAGGATCTTCCCCTTTTCCATTGACCCTCTGTTTAACAAACATGATGTTCGTCTCCAGCAATTGGTCTCTCCTGATGACAAAGTCTCACCATCCTTGCTTCTAAAGAGAATGTTGGCTCTTCTTCCTCCAGGACAGATTGGCTTGTTCTTTTGTCAGTCTGTGGTCTATCCAATATTCTTCGCCAACACCTCAATTCAAATGTGTCGGTTCTTCAGTCTTCCTTTGTCATTGGAGAGCTTTCACAGGCATGTGAGAAAGGAGACTGAAAACACATGGCTTGGGTCAGGAACACCTTAGTCAGCAAAGTGATATCTTTGCTTTTCAAAACTTTAAAGAGATCTTTTACAGAAGATATATTAACTTTAGTACACTGTGTCTTTCATGTATTGGATTGGCCTGAATCCCGGGGGCAGGGGGGACAGTTGGCATTCTAAAGGACTAAATTAAAGAGTGTTGAATGCAAAGACTCTTCGTAAAGATCTGAGCAGAAGTAAGACAAACAGCAAAGGATGGTAAAGTATTTCGGTAGTAGTGATAGTGAGAAGACATTGCCACCTTAGGGCCTGAAGGAGTCAGGTATTCCATTGGTTCAGTGAGAACAGTAGGAGCACTGCCCAATAGGAGCTGGGCCTGTAGTGGGGAATCTGCCATTTGCAGCCAATGGCCAGGCAGAGAGAAAACAAGGCCATGGGATAAATGCCCTCTGTAGTCAGCAGCTCAGGGTTCTCTTGGCCATGCATCTCATTGACCAAACCCAACTGGGAAGGAAAGTGTAAGGGAGCCAATGAGGGGGATGTGAACATGACGTGGCAGGTGGAAGAGGGTGGAGAGTGGACATGGATAGGTTAATGAAGAATGTTCAATACAAATAACTTGTAGTTTTTTTTTTTTTTTTGTCTCAGAGTCTAAGATCTGTGTTATCTGGGATATACAGAGGCCATTTATAATTTTAGGCGCCAGAATGATTAATCTTATTCCTCCCAACTTCTAGCTTTGAAGTTTTGCTCATTAAGCCTTTATCACCATGCTGTTACACAAATGTTGGTATTTGTAAGTTTCTACTGTGTTTTAAATTAAAATTATTTCCTTATGGAAATTATTTTGGTATGCAATGTGAGAGAAGCATATTTTTTCCTGTAAAATTTTAGCCAATTTTTAGAATGACTTTTATTCAAAATCCATTTCTGCACACATATTCTGGTGTCCTTCTGAGAATTTTTTTTTATTTATTTCCTTGAACCAATCGTTGGTTTTCTCTTCACATACCAGTGCCAAGCTGCTTTGCATTTTGTGCCTTTTAAAATGTATATCATGTATTTTATGGTAAAGCCTCCCTTTTCTTTTATAAAATTTCCCTGGCTAGTCTCATATGTTTATTTGCCCTTAAAAATGAGAAACTTTTTCAAGTTATTAAGAAGCACTTAGAGGTTTCTTTCAATTGGAACACTTTAAATTTATGAATTAATTGGAGAAAATTATCATCAGGGAACATTTTATGCATCTTCATTTATTCAAATCTTTCATGTATTCCAGCATAGTTTTATTATTCTTACTATATGATTTTCTTTTGATCCATGAATAAACATGTTTATAAGTTGCTAACTTGGCAATTTATCCGTTTTTATATGAATTAATTTTTTGTATTTTTCGAAATGATTAGCTTTGTGTTTATTTTATATATGTGTTTTGTAACTATAAACTTAAGGAAATTTCTTTATTACTATTGATATTCCAAGGAAAGCATTACTATTATCTGCAGATGATTTTATCATGATAAATATAGGTTCTCTTTTACAATATTTCAATCTTTCTGTCAGGATACTTTAATTGTATTTATTTGTAATATGAACATGAGCCGTATTTATTATAAAGGTGTCCTTTTTTTCAACCTTTGAAGTGACACCTTCATTCCTAGATTCTAGACATAATTCAGTTGAATAGATATTTAGTTTCTACTTGCTTCATGCAAGGTGTACTCTTAACTGCTACATGGACAAATACAGTACATTTATTTTAAGAAATAATTTTCAAATAAGCTAACACTTATAATGCACAATAAAGGGAGGATAAAACTTCATCTCCTTCATCCAAAGTTGGTTGTAATTGTGTGGATTTCAGTAAATCACTTGTCCTGAGCCTCAATTTCCACTGACTTAATTTCATTTCTTATTTGGACGACTACAATTGTTTCTGTATTCACATCACTGGTCTCACTCCATTCTGACGTACCATTGACAGAGCAATTTCTCTAACAAATAAGTCTGATCTGATCACTAGTCTCTTGAAAATTAACTGGCAACTCCCCTTCATTTATAGAATAAGATGTAAAATAGTTAGAATTGCATTACAAAAGATTCCTGATCAGGTCCTCTCTCTTCTGTGGTCCCTCCTGCCCCTCATCCCATCAATGCTCCCAAACCTTATGCTTCCGTGGAGTTCTATTCGCCTGAACACACAAGCACTCTTACGCCTCCAGCCCTTTGTACTTGCGCCTCCCGATTGAAAAGCCCTCTGACAAGTCTTCCAACTGGCCCATTTTTCCCAGCGTCAGATTTTCTGTGGGGTCTTCTCTAACAACCTGAGGCGCCCTGAACTGCTTTTCCTATGCGATGCCTCCAAGTGGCAAGCACCATGATGTAATTTTTCTTGATTTCTGATTTCTCTGTAGACTGTAAGCTCCTTGTGGAAGAAGAACATAAGAATATCTCATTTACCTTTGTAATCCTAGTGGCTCTCTTGGTAATTTTTGTATTTTTAATATCTTAAGTCTTGACTATATACAGTAAAACCTGTGAAAACTGGAATCAGTGGAAGTCAGAAACCTGCCAGAGACGGAAAACTAAAATATTTTCCACTAAAACAAGTGATAGAAAAATGGTAAGACTGCACCCAGTCAAAGGCAGAAAACTTGTGAGACCCGGAAAAGCAAGCAGCTCTGTTGAGTTTTGGCTCTCGTAGGTTTCACTGTGTGTGTGTGTGTGTGTGTGTGTGTGTGTCTGTGTGTCTGTGTGTGTGTGTGTCTGTGTATGTATGTATACATATATGTATATATATTTGTTTTATGAAAAACTGGAGGGCTTAAAAGAAATAACACAGCATCAAGCAGTGATTGTTTAAAATGCTTTGCATATTTCCCTCAGCAGCAATATTTTCAGTCTACCTTAACATCAGAGCAACCTTTCATGGTTCCATTTATAGCTCATTTGTGCTTAATTTGAAGAAAGCTTGCCTCAGTACAGTACTTAGTGAGATTTATGAATTGTACTCCAAGTGCCTGAAGGCATCTATGAGTACAAGATAACTGACGGAGCGCCGGAGGACGTGTGCAGACACCTCCTCGCCTGTGACAGTAGATCCCAGTTAGCCACAGATAATTAGATTCCCATTTTTACTCGTTTAATTCTAGAATTTCCTGTAAGAGAAGCAAATGTTTATTGCTATGCTTAAAATAAATAGAAAATTTGAAATGTTGTTTAAGAAGACAGCGGCACCAGTAAACCGAGAAAATTGTTATCTGTGTGCCTAATGATGATGATTGAAGATGTTAATATGTAAATGTTTAGGCCCCTTTCTACACATGAGAACAATGCTGCCATAGTCAAATAACTCTCTTCCAATTTTTTTCTCCTTGGAAATGAACCGTATACCACTACCTACTTCTTCACTCTAGTCCTCAAAGATACTAAAGACTGCAAAAGCCTCAAATACAAACACACACAGACACACACCTTTCTTTGACATCTCTACACAATTTTTTAAGATACTGTCATGGTTTGAATTGTGTCCCCCAAAAATATGTGTATCAATTTGACTAGTCCATGATTCCCAGTATTACATGATTGTCCACCATTTTGTCATCTGATGTGATTTTCCTATGTGTTGTAAATTCTACCTCTATGTTGTAAATGAGGCAGGACTCAATCTACAAGATTGGATTGTGTCTTGAGCTAATCTCTTTTGGGATATAAAAGAGAGAAGCAAGCAGAGAGACAGGGGGACCTCATACCACCAAGAAAGAAGCACCAGGAGCATAGCATGTCCTTTGGACCCCGGATCCCTACACTGAGAAGCTCCTCAAGCAGGGAAGATTGATGATAAGGACCTTCCTCTAGAGCCAACAGAGGGAGAAGGTCTTCCCCTGGAGCTGGCACCCTGAATTCGGACTTCTAGCCTCCTAGACTGTTAGAAAATAAACTTCTGTTTGTTAAATCTATCCACTTGTGGTATTTGTGTTATAACAGCATTAAATAACTAAGACAGATACCAGTCTTTCTCTCTTCTTCCTTCAACATCATGAAAAGAGTAATATGTCTCATATCCTACACGTCTAAGTGATCAGCTCCCTGCTCTCTGCAGGCATTACTTAACCCAAACTCCTCTCTTCCTAAAGTGTAATTTGGAACATAGAGTACTTCTGCTAAAAGTACTTCAGAGTCCCCAGTCTTTGCCATGACTTTCGAGTTGCCCAATAATCTAGTCAAGCAGACTTTCCTGAAGAAATAATATCCAAGAGGCCCTAAATGCAGATGGACAGTTAGGAGTTAGTGAAAGGAAAGTAGATGAAAATAAATGATCAGGATATTGGGGATGTTCCAGGCAAAGGGAGAAGAATCATCAATGGCTGGTAGCCCACAAGGAGCATCAGGTACAAGAGAATTGGGAGAATTTCCCAGTTTGAAGAGTGAGGGTGCAGGAGCAGACATGGAAATGGATAACGGGTCAGATACAACAGTAATTCATTTGGATTGGATAGTAAGAGCAATGAGGAACCATTTTATTTTAAGGCACATGGTAAATAAAATAATCAGATTTGATGCTGTATTGGTTTTCAGTTGAGAATGTTAGCAAAGATGCTCTCCATATATTGAAGAAGAGTCAATCATTTCTAAAGAAATCAAGTTATCTCCTTGTAACTACAATTGCAAGAACATTAAATATTAAGCTTCGTACATATAATATGAGATTTCTTAAACTATTACTAACAAGATTATTGTTGTTGTGGTTGTTAGATGTTGTTGAGTTGATTTCAACTCATAGTGACTCCATGTGGCAGAGTAGAACTGCCCCATAGGGTTTTCTAGGCTGTAATATTTACAGGCAAAGATTGTCATGTCTTTTTCCCACAGAGTCACTGGGCGGGTTCGAACTGCCAGCCTTTTGGTTAGCAGCCAGGTGCTTAGCCATCATGCTACCAGGGCTCCTTGATAACAAGATAGGTGATCAAAATTATCCAAGTGAGTTGTAAAATAAATATAAGAGACGATATATTATGTAATGATTGTTGCTAGTACTATTAAGATGTAGTTTGACCATTAGAGAAGAAAAATTATATCAGGGAAAAGTTCACATCTGATTTAACCTCTATAAAGAATCTTTGAAAAGAACAAATCCAACATTGAGCAAATTGTTTTTAAGAGAAGAAGTAGTTTTATAAGAAACTACTTTCTTTTGAAATCTGTGCAAATGCTCTGGCTGGAAGTTTGATTCCTTGTTTGGTTAGTTCATGGCTACATCCCTCATTTGTAGACCAAGGTATCAGGTCCCATTGAGAGCACATGACCTCGGAGAGAGGCAAGAAGCTAGATTCCCACGAAGAAAATTGGAATGCATTGTCAAATGAAGTGAGGAAGAATGGGGATAGGGTAAAAGCAACAGAAGTCCATAGCAAGAAAAATTAAGGAAGTGGAGTGTGGAGATGTAGCCAGAGTCTCAGGAAGGTCTGTAGCCAAGAAAAGGAGAGCCTTCAGGAAGGCAGACAAGCACTCGTCACCCAGCCACTTTCCTTCTGTCTCCCTTTTCCTTCCACCTCCCTCGTCCTGAAGGCCAAGTGGTCTCTCATCTCTGCTCATCTCCACGTGCATGTTTCTTCATTTTCTTAAACTCTCTCTCCCCCCTCTTCTTCCCTGCGCACATCACATCCTGTGACTTTATGTCTCCTCAGCGCTAGCCACATAAAATATATGAGTTTAGGGTTTCTTACTGCTAATTTCTAATTTTAATGAAGTGTAATTTTGTGGTTGTTATTGTTAAGGAGCCCTGGTGGCACAATGGTTAAGCCCTTGGCTGCTAACCTAAAGCTCAGAAGTTCAAATCCAACAGTGTTTCCATGGGAAAAAGACCTGGTGATCTGTTCTTATAAAGACTACAGCCTAGGATATCCTATAAGGCAGCTCTACTCAGCCCTATCAGGTGGCTGTGAATCTGTATCGACTCAATGGCACACACCAACATTGTTGTTAGTGGCTGTACAGTAGATTCTGACTCATGGGAACACCATGTGTGCACAGTAGAACTGCTCTGTCGGGTTTTCAAGGCTGTGCCATTTCAGAAGCAGATCACCAGGCCTGTCTTCCAAGGTGGGTGCCTGTGGGTGCGTTTGAACCATGAATCTTCTGGATAGTAGTTGAGTGTATAACCATTTGCACCACCCAAGGATTCCATACCGTTACAATAGATGTAGAGTAATATGGTCATGTATATTCTGCTTACAGAACTGACGGCTTATCTGTGATTGTAATCTTCCATTCTTTATACTTGAGATGTATGCAGCAATAAATGTTAAATCCAATTTAAATCCTATGCCTTCACCTTCAGGTTCTAGGATGAGATAAGACATAGGTCTCTTAGAAACTGACATGAAGTTCTCATTTGAGATGTACCTCATCATGGCATGTTCTCCTCTCTCTCTCTTCCAATTCTTTCATCATTATTTGAAGTACAGTAAAAACGATAACTTTTAATATTATGTGAACCCCCCTCTTATTTCCCAGCTGGCCCCAGAGTTCAGACCTTCTGGACTCTGTAAAAGATTTTAGTTATTTTCGTTTCTGCTTGCATTAACTTGGTGGCTAGGTGCTGAGCATGAGGTCATTTTGTTTCAGTTTGGGGGCCATGCTGGAATCTTAGGAGGTCACTGGTGTTTTTTGGAAAGACTGTGGTTTTTTAAAATGATACTTAATTATGAAACCCATCTTTGAATGTAATGAGTCTAAGTAGGAAAGAATCTGCTGGAGGTCAGTGTTACTGGCAGCCATTTTTCTGAATGGTCCTTCTGGAAGGCAGGTTTTACTTAATGCAGTGATATGCACCTATCTTTATGTATTACATCCCACCTGGCTTTCCACTTTATAATATGCTGTATTTCAAGTCCAAGGGAGCCACAAGTGCACTGAAGGTTGCTATTAAAATAAAGCCAAGACTAGAAGTATCTGCCATACTTGTAGATCAGAAAGAGTTAGAAACTGGCTACTTTATATGATGTAACTTAATATTCTCCCAACAAAATTCTTCTAATATTTTTGTTTCTAGAATCCTTTGGAGACTCGCAAATAATCCTGGGTTTGTTTTCCTCAGTATAAACTTACCTCTATTGAGTGATTAATCACTGAAAAAAGTTGCTAACCCAATTTAGAGTACATCTTTAGGGCTCATTTTTCTCTGAAAGAACAGACTTGCTAATACTGAATGTTGTTACCTGGACAGGACTGAAAGATAAAGGAGTAATAATAATTAAAAAAATATATATATCATTAAGATTTATTTTCAGTACACAGATTAGCAAGGATCAGAATGGCATCTCTTCCCAAACTATATTAGGGTTTACAGAGTAAGAGTGAGTATTTTAAAAATAACACGTTACATGAGCAATTTCGTCAGCATTGCCATACAAGCAATCTTAATGTTAATCATACAGAATTATCGATAAGTAAATTCTAGAACTGGAGTGCCTTGGGGTGCAAAAAGTTAAGAGTTTGACTATTAGCCTAAAGGTTGGCAGTTCAAACCCTCTCAGGGGCACTTCGGAAGACAGGCCTGGCAACTTGCTTCTGAAAGGTCACAGCCTCGAAAACCGCTTGGAGCAGTACCACTCTGCATGCATGGGGTCGCCATGAGTTGGAATCAATCTGAGGGCAACTAAGGACAACAACAGCAAATTCTAGAACACATTAAATTCTGGAACACAGAGAGTATACCAGAATTCAAACAAAACAAAACAAACTAACATTGGACTGAGGAAAAGAGTTGATTTCCAAACCTAGAGTGCTACAATATAAACAAAGTCCTTGGTAGTCGATTTCAAATATATGCACAGCCGCTATCACTCAGAAGAGATGGAATTAGCATTTATTGAATGAAAACCCGGTGCCAGATATTTAAATGTTTTATTTGGTAAACTCTAAATATGCATTATTATCAATTTTAGACACGAGAATATGGGCAAAAATTGTCCAAGGCCAAACAACTATAAAGAAAGAGAGCTCAGATTTATACTTAGTTTTTTGTACTTCGCTGCTTCTAAATTCTAAACTTTGCTGTACATATTTCATATCATAAACCAGGGCAAAGTATTGTCATAAGCTATGTCATCTCTGTATATGGAAAACAGTAACAGGATAGATTAGTGACTTCCTTACATTAATAATATATTAATTGAATATTTACTGTGTTCCAAGCATTAGTCTAAGCACATTATATGCTATTTCACTTATCAATTAATTCTTACAAGAATTCTGTAGGGAAGTTTTTAGATGATCACTTTTCCAGATGTTGATTCTGAGCTACTAAGAAATCAAATAATTTTCACAGCAAGGAGTCAGACCCAGCCGGTCTGACCTCAGAGACTGTGCTCCCAGCCACTACATTTCCCTGCTTTCTAATGTCAACTCGTATCAATAAACCACCATCTACATCCTGTTCTTGTTATCATCTGTCAATCCCGAACACCTGTGACCTCCAGATATGGGCTAGTCCTGGAGTCAGGAGAGAATTTCTATAGCACTATTTAGAAAAGTTACAAAATATTTCAAAGATTACTGTCATGTTCAGTTAAGTACTATATTTTCCTTTTTAAAGTTGGGGAAACTGAGGCCCAGCATCACTATTGCTATTGGTAACTGGAGGCGTTATAACCCTCCTCCTCCTGCTCCATCCCACAAGGGTCTTGCCCACTGACTGGAGAGAGGACAGCAAGTGGGCTTAGCTGGTTCTCTTCCTGCTTCCAGTCACTTCTCTCTTCTCCTGGACTCATCTAATGAGAAAGGACTGCAGCAGTTCAACAAATGCTCTATGAGTAAATAAAAAGATTTATCAATAGAACAAGATGGCAACATTTCCTGGAATTTTTGATATTGTCATATCTCTAGTTTTAGTAACATTAGGGGAAAATAAAGTGGACCATTGTCACAACTAAGTGAGCTATCTAGTCTTTAGTATGCAAAAAACATTGCCTTAAAAAGAGTTAAGGTAAAAGTACCTCTGAAATGGAGTACTATCTAACCTATCTCTTGTTACTGCTTACCATTTCATTTAAGAAGCTACTATTTTCTTGTAATTATCTCATATAATCTGAATTATTCAGACTTCAGTATTTCTGGATAAATTGGAAAATCTAGGCATGCTTCCAGGTTTGGGGCAAAGAGTGACTATGTTAAAAAAAAAAAGAAACACAATGTTATTTTTTAAATCTTATATTTTGAAGAAAACCAGATAGAGGAGAATTTTTAAAAGGACATATTCTAGGTTGGACTCAGACTTATATCAGAGAGGCACCCAAACATGCTAATAATATTGATGTCCCAAATGCTACAAATGGCTACATTTTAAATAGTCTCTAAATATAAGTATCTTGTTTAAAAGCAAAAAAACAACTACCAACCACCAATTTCCATCTCATTGCCAATAAAATAAAATGAGGTGTCTGTGGTGTTAAACAGAAAATCAGCAGGGAGCATAACGAATGCCTTAGGCACCAAATCAGGAGTGAATATTTATTAATTCACTTAACAAAAGGCTCCTCTCCACCCACCGTTCCAGTATAAAATATTGTATCAAATTCATATGTTTTTAACATGAATGTGGTTCTCAAAGTGTTTGCTTTCTAGAACAAAGAAAGAAGAGAGATGGGGGAACAACAACAAATCCTAAATGGACGTTTTCCAACTCCTTATTTAGTGGGATGGGTGAAATAGCATCTCTCTTAAAAGCTAAGGTAGAAAAGCCGATGGGTTGTCTGGGCTTGTAAGGGATTGTTGAAATTATTTTCAGAAGTAAATGGACTGTTTATGCTTCTCCTATCTCACTGCATAATAGCCATCTTATTAACATTTTTATAATTCTATCTATATAAAATTATTGGCAGTTCTATTTTATAGGCGTTTCCTATAACTGCTGGATAAGCCCCATTAAATTGTCTATGATTTAATATGTCCTTTGTGTAACTGTTGAACACTTTGATTTAGGGGCGTGTCTGGGAAGAGACTGGCGTTTTGTGTTGTCACCCTTTGGACTGGAATCTAGGCCTTGCTGTTTCTCAGTGTTGTGGACAAGGTCCTTAATGGTTTCTAAGTGCCAGGTTCCTCGTTTGTAACATCAGAGTAATAATTCTTACCTTATAGGGTTTTTATGAGGATTAAAATGTTTTAATTGTGTACGGTAAAACTCATACCAAGTAAGTGCTCCACAAAGGATAGTCCTCCATTCATTTATCCCTAATTTGTTATGTCAATTTTTATTCTCTTCAGGAAGCAAAATCTGGGACCCTGAGTTGGTGTCAGAGCCTTAGCAGAGGTTAGCCAGGGTCCAGGAATCCAGCTGAGGTTTGCATGCAGCACAGGACTGAGGAGATAAAAGAACAATTCAGCATCTCAGACAACAAAACTCTCTGGTGATACCCAGAATTATCGGTTCCCTAATCTCTCTCGGTCTCTAGATCCAGAAGATTAGGAGAAGGTTGCACACAATAATGGTGTATCTAGCACAGGGCAGGGAGCTAAGGCTGCTTTTTAACAGCTGGTGGGTCTCTCCCTCTGGAGCTGTGTTAACCCTTCAACGCCTGCTCCTTTTGCTATACAGGCCATCATACCCAGGGCAATGCTTCTCATCAAGTTTTGCTTCACGGGAACTGACCTAGTGTGCCTGGTTACATGAAGTGCCTTACCCAGAGCTTAACCCCTCCCCACTCGTTTGGGCTAACAGCTTTGAGATCGTGTAATCTACGGTAAACAGCTGGATGGGCTGGGCTGGAATAGGTGTGACATTCAACAACTGCTATAGAAACATGTTCTTATCTTTTCTACAAGGTTTGAAAATCTGCTGAAGGAAGGGTGAAGGCACAGATGACCCCTCAAACTCTTTCTCGCCTTGTGGGTATATAAATATCCACACCTAATAATTCTGTGCCCAGAATTGATTTCTGAATTTCCAATATCAGTTAAAATTTGAGAACTTCCATTTCAGTGTTGAATATTTTACCACTTAGGAGTCTAACTTAGTCATCTTTACAAACATAAATTTCCAATGCTGTCAGAACAAAATCTGCACAAGGGCTGGAGAAGGACCTTAATAATTTTAGTTTTAATGGCACCGTATCTTTCTAGTCCCCACGCCAACCCAGAACATTTTTTTTCTTGTGTCTATAGAGAGCATATCGTTAAGATCCTTTTAGATATGTCTTCATTTAAACCTGATATTAATATACGAACACATTTACCATTTGTTCTATTCTACTAGGAGCTCTGGTGGTGCAGCGGTTAAGAGCTTGGCTGCTAACCAAAAGGTCAGCAGTTCAAATCCACCAGCTGCTCCTTTGAAACTCTATAGGGCAGTTAACTCTGTCCTACAGGTTCTCTATGAGCCAGAATCCACTCGATGGCAAATGGGTCGTTTTTTTCTATTCTACTAAGTCCCTTTGAATGTATAGAAATTTATGCCCCTCTTTTTTAATAGAGGCATAAAAGATATGGAACACCAATGTTGAAAAAAGAGGCATAAGGGAAAATAAAATGCTCATAAAGAAAAAAAAAAAATTGGCACCTAGAAAAGGCAAGAGGTTAAAAGGTCAAAGGGAATAGCCTCCTCTAATCAGGTAAAGGTGTTTGGTCTATGTCACAGCAGTTAGAAGTTAAAATTACAAGGCAGGTGTTATTTCAGCCTCTATTCACAGGTTCAAAATATAAAGAAATGTCTGGACTATTGAGTCTCTTTCTTCCCTCTGTAATTGGTTCTGTTATAATGTAATGCAGTCCATTAAATGGTCCTATGGGGAGAACTTTCTTAGATAAAATGCTACATCCTTTAACATTTGAATTGGGAACTGAACATTGGTTATAAAAGTAGAGAGAGATAAAGCATGTTTACTTGAGTTTGACTTCTCTAATTATAACAGACCACAGTATTCAAGCAAGACAACAGAAATGTCCCCCTTTGTAAGAATAATCATGCACTCAAGTACGAAAATCTGAATCACGAAATTGATTTATTCCATGTGCATTTGACTATCTTCTAATAGATGTCAACACTTAGAAAATCAAATCCTGTGACACTCCGCCAAAACTCGCCTAAAATTTCACAAATGGTCCCGTATACTTGTGTATAATCATCATATTCACTGTAGTCGGCATCCGCAGATTTAATCAACCGGGCATTGTAATTATTTAAAATAAGAAAGTACCAAAAATCAAAACTTGAATTTGTCACATGCCGAGCACTACGCTGAGTCCACAAGAACAAAGTGATGTGTAGGCGTCTTCTGCTGTTGCCTCTCTCCCACTTCACAGTCTTCAGTCTCTCTCCAGGACTCCTTGTTCGAGCATTGTTCGTCTCAGGTCTTGTCATTATTCCCTAAACAATACGGTATAACTACTGTTTACACAGCACTTACATTGTATTAGGTATTATAAGTAATCTAGAGATGAATTAAAGTATACGGAGGATGTGAGTAGGTTACATGCAAATACCACTCCATTTTATATAAAAGACTTGAGCATCTGGGAAGTTTGGTATCAACAGGGGTCCTGGAACCAAGCCCCCACTGATACCTAGGGACTTTATTCAGGACCAGTCAACCTCTTCAGATCTGTAAGCACTTTTAAGATTCTCTCTAATTTGAATTGGACAGGTTTGACTTAAGGTCAGGTTCAGTGTATGGGAATATGTCATAGAAGCAGGCATGAGGTATTAACTTGGAGGTGTGGTTTCCCTGACACAAGAATGTCTCCCTTGGGCCGGCTGATCTCTGGGGCCATAGACTTTATTTGGCAATTACAGCAAAGACATCACTAAAATGGATCTAAGAGATGTTTTGAGGCTTGCATTCAGTCCACACTAATATTTGGAGGCTTGATGGTTGGGATTCTCTTGAGTGCTGGCTTTGAGTCAACTTTGATTTGATAATGACTAGAGATCCCTGAAGCCAGAACCAAGTTAAGGGTGGCACCTGAATATCAAACTGCAAGCTTACAAAGTACAACAACTGATAGCCAGATTTTACGTAGCTTCAGCCCAGGATAGCAGTGCAATTTGCCCAGAAGTTTTATTATTATTGTTTCTTTGTATGCATCTCTACCTGTGATCAGGTGAAGCTATGGCATTGTAAGCCTTGGGATAAATCTTGATTGGAATACACTCTCACCCATGCTTGGCTTTGGGCACATTACTTAACATCTCAGTGTTGATTCCTCTTCTGTAAATGAACATCAAAGTATTTCCCACCAAATGTGGTTCTTATTATATGGTCGATATCTAATGCTGCTTACTTTAATTGTTTATCTATAAAATTGCTGATGGGGGACATGAATTTGCTGATTACTAATGACGTGAATTCTGTGACTCTGTATCTATGGATTTTATTGATTTTATCCACATTTATATGAATTTATAGACAAATTTCACATTTATAATTAGAGCTAATACTATGAATTTTAGACAACACAATATGGCCCTCACACTTGAGTCAATTATTTCCAGTCTGCAGTTGTCCTTGGTAAAAAAATAAAAAATAAAAATAAAAACTAATCTTTCAAGAATTGGTTTGTTAGTAAGAATTTAAATATGATGTACTTTTCTTCTTCCAAAATCAAACCATGTGTGTCATAAAACTTTATAGTGTTAATTTATCTATTAAAATAGCAGCTTAGGTGCTTTCTAAACTCAAACTGGTGGACTATGTAAGGATACTTACAATCAGGAATCTTGGTAACTAATATTAACTAGAAAATAATGTAGTCAAAATCTATCCACTTTCAATTTTTTTTTTTACTTCAAAATAGAGTAAGATAAAATGTTCATCTGCAAAAGTATGACTCAGAGTATAGCTACCTTCTGCAAAAATATACAGTAAAAAATAGCTGTACATGCAGGGTTTATTTTCAATATCTACCAAGAAAGTGAGATGTAGGTGTTTCTAAGCTCTTTAGTTCAAAACCAAAATGTCTTAGAATTTATTTATAGTTTGACTATATATAGACAAAAATCTACAATTCTGATCTTCAAGTGAGATTTTACTAAAACTGTTTCAATTTTCATATGTAATGGAGATGGAACTGTGATATCTTTTTGAAGAGTGCAGCCTGGTTGTTAGTGCTTTTGTGATCTGGAATAACTGGAGCACAAATGGAGGCAAGCGTGGGAACTCTGGAGTGATGGAGTCAAAGACTTTATTTTGTTCTTTGTATGTTTTTTTCTAAAAAACTTGTTAAGTTTTTGCCTTAGTCATCTAGTGCTGCTATAACAGAAATACCACAGGTGGATGGCTTTAACAAAGAGAAGTTTATTTTCTCACAGTCCAGTAGGCTACAAGTCCAAATTCAGGGCGTCAGCTCCAGGGGAACACTTTCTCTGTCTGCTCTGGTGGAAGGTCCGTGTCGTCAATCTTCCTCTGGTCTGGGAGCTTCTCTGCGCAGGAACCTCAGGTCCAAAGGACGTGCTCTGCTTCCGGCACTGCCTTCTTGGTGATATGAGGTTCCCACGTGTCTACTCGCTTCTCTCTTTTACATCTCAAAAGAGATTGGCTTAAGACACTGTCCAGTCTTGTATACCTCATCAGTATAACTGCTGCTAATCTATCTTATCAGATCATAGTGATTGCATTTACAACACATAAGGAAATCACATCAGATTATAAAATGGTACACAATTATACAATACTGGGAATCAGGACACAGCCAAGTTGACAGATGTTTTTGGGGGACACAATTCAATCCATGACAGTCTTGTTTTCCATTTATAAGCTGAACACCTGTGGACAAAGTTACTCAGTGCTTCTGACCCTCAATATGCTAACTGTAAGATGGGATTCTCTTTAAGAAACATACTTGTCTATGGGAAGAGCCTGTATATTTACTTTTCTGCAGCTGTTAGCTATTGTGATGAATAATGGTTATCATAGAATATGCATTTACAAAATGCCAAGACATCTACATCTATTTTTCTCTATCACGACACCTCCTAAAGGGCAATATCATTTTACAGTTGAACAAATTGAGGGCACATACTTCAGTATTTGCATAGGCTCACAGATCAGTGAGCAAAAAAGGCCTACTTTTGAATGAGATCTATTTGACCACCCAAAGTGTTTCTTCTTTTTTTTCTTATTGTTCTCTTGCAATTCTCCATTTTATATGATTTGTCCCTAAAATACTGGCCTCTGGAATCATGTCATCTCTGTGTTAAATATGAAGCAAGATAATAAGAAATAAGCAATAAGCTCCAGTGGATGGGGAAAAAAAAGGATAAATTATTACCGACAAGACAGATCTAGAAAGGGCTCCATTGTATAACGAGTAGCTACAAACCAATGCAGCCCAAGGAATTTTTTTTTTTTTTAATATGATGTTAATCTAGTGGACTATTTTCTTATCTGGCTTGGGCATTGTCCTTCATCACATACCTCTTTTCAATCTACTTTCTTTTCTTGGAGAGATGTATTCCCTGGGCTGGACAAAAAGCATAGCCACTGTTAGGGGGTTTCCTGTCATTGGGAACTGAAGTAAAGGAATGGACAGGAGATGACAGTGTGTCTTAACAGGAGGGTGGAGCACAGCAAAGGGGAATCAGACTTGGCATCAGGAACATCCATCTGCAGGTGGTAGTCACCCTGTTTAGGGTAAGACATTAATCCTTTGAGTGAGGGCTAATGACAAGAACCGATCATGGCTTAAGTCTTACAATGATTGTGGTTTAAAAAATATATACATATAAAAAACAGGTTTTGGGGACAACAGATACAGACAGAATTCCTTTCTCCTTTCTGCATTTAAAGGAACTATAAATCAAAACAAATTTTAGTAGCAGAATGATTTGCTTTACATGTCAGCCTATCAGACAAGTGATACTTACATGGCTCCAGTTAAGGTCATAGTATGCTATAGACAATGTAGTAGGGCCAGAGGCTCAGTTATATTGCCAGGGGTGAGAAACAAGAGCTTGGACTCAGAGAAAGCATACCAGTGTACCCTAGGGTAGTCATAGGGATGGATTTTTGAGTGTTTTTTAATAATCCCCCATTGGAACAATACTAGGTAAGGGTGTTAACGATTCTGAATATCTGGTCAATTTTGTTATGGGTCTATGACTATAGTAAATGTTTACAAATATAATACATTGGTGTATCATATTCAATAGACACTTTTGAATAGGAATCCAATAAGGATCACAGAATTGAATTGTTTGTTGCTAAAAGGAGAAGAGAAGAAAGATGTTTGCTTGAAATGGCGGGGATGTATTTAACAACTGGTTGTAGGAGGTAAGGCATATTTATTTTCTTGTTGAAAAACAACAAAAACAAACAAACAAAAACAATAGCCTGAGGAATGTGCCAGGGAAACCACCCTCTTGGTGTTTGGAAGTTGAAGACACAGGCACATCACCTTCTGTGCTAAGGAATCCCCTAAGGTCTTCATTGCTCAAAGGGCTCTGGCATCAACAAACCTCGATTAACGGGATTTATTACTTATTTACACTTTCCTTGGGTTTTATACATTCATGTCTGGATATTTTCAGTGATGAAATGTTGCAATAGAGACTATTTATAAAAACGCTAAACCCAGCTTGCCAAGGAAGTCTGAAAATGCTGCAGGCATGCAGCTAACATTTCCTGTGTTTCTCTGAACTAAACATGGTATCTGTTTTGCTTTTGACATTTATAGCCCTTGTATAATGTTTCTTCACTCTAACCGAATAGGGTTTAGGATTGTGCACAGGGAAGTAACAAAAAAATAATGAGCTTTGTTAAATATACTTTCTGGTGAGTTTTATCTTTTCAGACTACTAATGCTTCTTTTAGCAATAAATATTTCAAAGCTTTCTGACCTCTTCTACGCAGATTATCTTTTGGCCCAGTTGAGTTATTAGCACTTGATTTTTTTTAACTTTTAATAAAAATGGTATGTATGTAAAATTGTTGCTAAGCCCTGAATGTCAGTGGTTCAAAAGTAATGTCAGGTTCCACATGAAGCTGGAATACTTTAAAATAAAAACAATAATAAAACCATTTAACATATATTTTCCACTATTGGAAAATATTTTAAGCATAAGACTTCAGTAGTTCCTGAAGAAGGGTCCTAAAGGATTCAAACAATGACAGCAGTTTTGAAATAAGCATACAGCCTCTCCTAGTGACTTTATTTGTATCTATAGGCATCAATCCATCAGATACTGGTTAAGAAATATAAGTCTAGTTATGGTATATCTACACCATTATATGTTACGTTGTGTTGTCTTGTATTGTTATGTTGCATTATGTTGTTACGTGCTGTCAAATTGGTTCTAACTCCTAGAGACCCTATGTGCAACAGAACGAAACACCAGCCAGTCCTGTACCATCACACCAGTATAGACCACATGTAAATGCATTCTAGATATTACCATTAATGTTGCTTGAAAACTCACAAGCAAAACATGGTACTTCCAAATACTGTGAAACTTAATAATATGCAACTGCACTTCACAGCATTCCCTAAAATTAAACGAACAAATCTGTCTTGGAAGAAGTACAGCCAGAATACTCCTTAGAAGCGAGAATGGAGAAACTTCATCTTAGGTACTTTGAACACGTTATCAGGAGGGACAAATCCTTGGAGAAAGATATCATGCTTGGTAAAGTAGAAGGTCAATGGAAAGAGAAAGACCCTCGATGAGATGGATTGACACAGTGGCTGCAACAATGGGCTCTAACATAGCAATCAGTGATTGTGAGGATGGTGTAGGACTGGGCAGTGTTTCCTTCTGTTGTACACGGGGTAGCTATGAGTTGGAACCAACTCAACGGTACATAACAACAACAATAAGTTAAATGCTGTCTGAATGTTGATCATTAAATATCTTCTGCGACAAAAATAGCCCTAATAAAGTGCCCAATATATTCTCATAGACAAACCACAAATGAAAGCTTTTAATTTTTAAAAAGTAATATTGTAAAATTGGTATAGTCAGATAGAAAGGTTTTCTGATTGTATAATGCCACTCCAGGTTTATCTGATCTACGTATAGATTGTTCCCTTGAAGGTCAGCAGGTCAATAGTAATTATAAGAATAGTACCTGCAGATAATCTCTCTCTGAGAGAATTTCCAGGGTGATCTTCCTTGTAGAAAACATTATTGATATATAAAATGATTTACTACATGTTTGCCCTATGCCAGTCACTGTGCTAAGTGCTTTGCATGCCGTGTTTCATGTGGCATAGAAAACGCATTAGCAGTCCTGAAGAAATTCCAAGTACAGTACTCCAAAGGACTACTGTAACTCCAATATGAATATCTTATAATCTGAAAAAAAAAAAGAATCAAAATTTATGGAACAATAATAAAAAGAATGGAAGAATTATGAGCCACATACAGTGTTATCAAAAGAGCAGTGGGCTTTTTATTTGCAAAAAGAAACTGCCAGCCAGTGGGCCACAGTTTACTAACCCCTGATCTATATTATTCTTTAATGATGGCAAATGACAGTATTAGTTCCCATAAGTAACTTTAGTAATATGATAGTAATTTCATAATAATATGCTTTAATTTTAACTTTGTGCTGTCATCTAGAACAGACACGTACAGGAATCTTGCGTTCATGAAACGAAAAGCTTAACTTTGTGGCATTGGCACACAACAAGTGTGTTACAGAGTGGAGCGCTTTGAAATGAAATGGGTCTTCCAGTTTAGAATTGGAGATACTGTTGAGTGCGTCCCAAGTAAAGCACACAGTTGACCTTACTTGAGTCTCATAGATCTAAAGCCTGGAAGACCACATACTTACAAGTTTATTTTTACTTTCTGACTTCCTTTTATGTGTATGCGTGTGTGCATTGCATTTATGAAACACACACCCATACAATGCATTAAAAGTCAGTTCTCTGAAAACAGTCAGAATTAGGGTATGTTCTTGCTGCATATTTTAGGATTAGCTGATACAGTCCTCTGTGGTTTACATTTTTAACAATGTCTTGTAGTTCAAGGATACACCTGCTTGGGAGTCTGTTGTATTTTTCATACTGATTTTTATTACGATTGTCTTTTAGGCACACATTGATCCCATCATAGCCATAACCTAGTGGGTGGTGCACTTTGTGAAATAATTCTGCCTACTCCTACTCTTTGTCATTCCCAAACTCCAGACAGACATCTGATCTACCAAGGGCTCTCTGCCATTTACTAGACCCAGTTTTCTGGTTTGATCCACCTGCTGAGTCAATTAGGCTTAATTGTTTCCTTCACTGCATTGCCTCCTGCTCCTGGGAGATGCTCTGTTTTTCAGTATGCTTTCTCTCTCCTGGGTAAAATACGTAACACAACCACAATGTAAAACTGGAAGTTTGAATTGCCTCTTTTTAATTACCCATCTCAATGTGGAGCTTACTGTGAATGTATTTTCTGTCGGCGCCATTATGAAGGACCAATGTAAATAAAATGTTTTCATTAAGATTCAGGCTGGAGTTAGCCGTGTACTATACAGAATATTCCCTGTGTAGAAATCAGTCACGTGTTTTATAAGGGTGAATTAAATTTATATTAAAAATATTGTTAAACTGTAACGTGCTTTGACATACACCAGTGCCTTTAATCTTCTCAGGAACTTTGTGAAATAAGTGCTGGTATCTCATTCGAAAGACGAAGATAAGCAACAAATCGTGAGGTGATTCACAGCGGCTGCAGAATTAAAACGTAGTAAAATAATAGATTTTAAATCTAAATCCTCTGAGTCTAAAATAATACTCTTTGTATTTCGACAATTGTTTCTAAAATTTCTTTAGGGATAGAATATATATTGCTAAATGGAATGTGTGGCATTTTGCAATAAAATTGGAATTATAGTTGAGAGTGTTCCATAAGAGATTCTATTTTACCTGTTTTTGGTCCCTTGGGCAGCCAAATTTTGACTTCCATCAGGTAGCAGACATCCTGTTTAATTATTTTACATATGATAATACCTAAGGGTGCCGTTTCACTTGGGACGTTATGCGAAGGTGAGAACGATGCAGCCTACAACACACGTTCTCAGAAATATGGTGGTGTCTTTCAGAGAGGGGCCCGGGGACCTATCTGTGCTCGGGTTCAAATCACAATTCTGCCTCTTACTCCTTGAGCCCCACTTTCTCTGACATAAAATAAGGATCATAATAATTTGTCAAGGGTGTCATAAGGATAATTTGAAATAAAGTATGTATTAGCACTGTGTGATTGTTCAAAAATTAGTAGTAATGCTATTTTATTTTAGTTGCTGTTAATTTAAATTTTCAGGGGGGTTGAAAGTAAACGCGTCTCTCCTTATTAGCGCATTCTTAGAAATACTCGCTAGAAGGGCCGTGGAAATGGACCCTCTTTTTATCCGGTCTGGGTTCCTCTTCATCTACTGGTTTTGCTGATCTTCTGTCCTTGATTGTGCTGGCACTTTGCACTGGTTTCTCCTTCCGAGAATCTGAGGCCTAGATATGCATTTTTTTTTTTTTAGAATCATCACATCTGTGAATTTTCGACGTGTATGAAAGTACTGCATCTTTATACCAGTGTTTCCAAGGAGGCTTTGCTTTCTTCCACTGTGCGCTGTTGGCTGCCAGCTACAGCTGCGTTGACTGGCCCAGGTACGGTGGCCACATTCGCCTCTCTCTAATCTGAAGCTCTACAACCTGAATCAGTGTTCGCTATGCCTGTAGTTTTCATTCTTTGCTGTAGTAGAGTGAAAGAATTTTGTCCTACCAAAATTAAGTGGAAATTTTGGCTCCTGTTTAAAGCTTAACATTTGTACACCCAAACACTTGAGTAGAGACATCGATGGCATAACTCTTAGAAATGTAATTGAACTTCTCTTTGACCATGCCACACCATCTTGATTCAGCAGTCCTTTCTCTTACACAAGTCTGGAGAAAATGTGAGAAATTAAGGTGTTATGTAATATGATCTTTAACTAACATTCATTATCTGATTTTGAAATTATATCTTACCTCTTTATTTTATTACTTATTTTATGAATGTTCTATCATTCTTAAAATAACGGTCACTATAACCCTTGATCCGTCAGACAGGAAGCCCTGAACTTGCAGATAGTAAATGTTTGTGTGCATGCTTTATGCTCTCCTGTTTAATATTTTTAAGTCCCACTGACTACAATAAACACACACGTTATTTAAAGCTTGCTCCATTCATTCTATAGGCATAGAAGTTCTGAAATTCTAAATACTAATCTCTTTGAAAAACGTTTTATATTAAAAAATTAAAGGTTGCTTCATCTCTTCTCTACTAAATATCACTTTGATTCTTTTCAAGATTTTGTATTTGGTCTGATTTAATCTTTCTAATCTTGCTCCAATTCATCTTCAAACTCAGTCTTTCCTATTTTAGTTATATGTCCCAAATTTGGAAAAAAAAATGAAATTCTAGCCAATGTTGAACCTAATGGGTAAACTACTGTAGAGTTTCCCAGGATGGGATTCTGTTTACATATAATTATATTGTAGTTCTCTCCTTTATTTGATCTTTATTACACATCAAAACCTCTTATAGATTTTGATCTATTATACTTGGTTAATTTCCAAAATTGTATCTTGTAATAATTCTGTATTTTAAATATATATATAAACACACATACACACACACACACACACACATATATATAAAACCCCAAAAGACCAAACCCATTGCCTTCGAGTCAAGTCCAACGCGTAGTGACACCATAGGACAGAGTAGAACTACCCCATAGGGTTTCCAAGGAGTGGCTGGTGGATTCTAACTGCCGACATTTTGCTTAACAAATGTAGCTCTTAACTACTACTGCACCAGGAGGGCCCCTATATATCTATGTACATGTATATATATAATATATATGTATAATATATATGGGTATTAGTGTGCATGTGTGTGTGCAAGCATGTGTGTATACTTGAAATAATGACATATTTTTTTTTTACAAAGTGCTTTAAAATTACGTTAAACTATTTGGCATATGTAAAGAAATATCAAACATATCATCCAAAATTACATTATTTGACTCCTGGCTTATTAACATGATTAACATATTTTTCTACTGATCTCTCCAAAAGGGGGCTTGCATTAAAAAACATTATGTACGGTTCTTTGATCTTACTCTCTACCCCCTTTAGTATTTGAGAGATAGACCCTCATATATGAATTACTAAAACTCAGAATAGCAAAGTTCAAATTACATTGTTACTTTAATATTTCCTCCTTCACAAATGCTATCTGTTTACAGTAAAAAGAAAAAAAGGAATACAGTAGGAATATAGTTTATGGTTTGTTAGACAACTTAGTGGAGGTGGGCATTGGTAAGTTTCAAAAAGTGACTAGTAAAATTAAGATTCCTTTCTTTTTTAAGTGTCTGATTTGGGAGTTCATGACAGGGTGTGCAGGTTAATAATATTAATTATTAATATCACTACAGGGGTATTTAAAGAGTAGTGGTAATGTAGTAATAAGAGTGATGTTTATATACCAGTGTGCTAGGGACAGCTATAAAACCTACAAAAACGCAATTTAATACCAGTGCAATAACCCAAAAGCCAATAATGAAAGATCTTTGCTAACCTTCTTGGTCTGGGTGAGAAAGGGGGATTCAGTGTGAAAGTAGAAGTAACTTTCTTTCAACAGAATCGTAAAAACTGGTTGAGGAAGCAACCCAAGAGGACTCTTCATCCAAGAACACAGTGAGTCTGTGCCGGATTGCCCAGGCCTCCCAAGAGCACGAGACATCAGTAAACTGACTATACCAGAAGCCACAAGAAGCCTTTTGGATTATTCGTTCATTTCTGGTTTTCTGAGACTGAAACTCAGTCATCTTTGAAAGCACGACATCAGGCTTATAAAACAAACCACTAGGCTCGTCTGGACATTTCTCAGTCATCCATTCTAGAAATAATACTGACCCACGCATCTTTAAACACCATGGGTTTATATTGCAGCATTGTGGGAGGATGGAGTATTTTAAGGAACAAAATTCTTACTTTATTTATCATCAGTGATAGATTTAAAATTTATCTTTCATTGAATGTTTCAAGACCAATCACACATCAAACACACCCATTAAATTTAGGAGCTATTATTATCCTAAATTAAGGTGCAAGGACACCAAGTCTTAGGATGGCTGACATCCTCAGCCAGAGTAACACCGTCCCTGATCAGAAGTGACTTAATCAGGCTCAGCACTCACCTTCATCTGACTCCAAACCTCTCCAGTTCCTTTGAAGGGATCTCTCTCACAGACACCTTTATTCCTGGTTTCTTTTCTGCTCTTGTGGGCCGTATGTCACTATTTATTTCTTTATATTTAGTATGTAAATATTTACTAAGAAAAATTTTTGATATTAAAATTTTCTTTAATAGTTGTCTCAATAAACTTTATTCAAAGATATACGTGACTGTTAAAAATAGTCTTTAATCATCTTGAGAAGTGTTTTTGCATTAAGTTAAATTTTACCTCAAAACAAAAAAACCTCTTTACTTTAGTGATCCTAATTGTCTAATACAGATATTTTAACATAATCAAAATAGCTTATCATTCCTCCCAAATATCTTCTGTAAACTTGAAATCTTAAAAAGTTGCATAAAAATATCTTGTCTATATATTGGTTATATGATGTAAAGAAGGGGCCGTGATGGCAGAAAGGTTAAGCACTCAGCTGTTAACCAAAAGGTTGGCAGTTGGCACCCACCCAGTGGCCTCATGGGAGAAAGACCTGGTGATCTGCTCCCCTAAAGATTACAGCCTACAAAATCCTATGGACAGTTCTACTCTGTCACTTGGGGTCACTAGGAGTTGAAGGCACCTAACAGCAACAACAATGGTGTGAATATTTTAAATAATTAGAAAGTAAATATGCTTAATAGAATTGTCCTGAGCTTAGTAAATTATCTTTGCTAACATTTACCAAAAGAAAATGTCAAGTATCAATGCCACTTCAGCTTGGGGAATACTTAATGAAATAATCTAAGAACATTTTAACATAATTTATGCAACTAATGAAGTGCTACCTTTTATTCTATATAGGCCTTTTCGCACAGGAAATTTATGTATTCATTATAATAAATTTGTTATATTTAATTATTTCATTGTTAAAATTAAATATGGTCTTTTTTTTTCATTTAAAATATTATGTTGATGTTAGTTGCCATCAAGTCAAGCCTGATTCATGGCAAAATCATGTGTAGAGCAGGACTGTCCTACAGGGTTTTCAAGGCTGTAATCTTTAGGAGAGCAGATCCCCAGGTCTTTCTACCATGAAGCCACTGGGTGTGTTTAAACCGCCAATCTTTTGGCGAGTAGTTTATCAGTTAACCACATATCACCTGAGTACTCCTAAAACATTATATGTAGCCTAAAATTGAGATTGGGATTACATATAGATAAAGAAATGAACCCCACTCCCAAATGTCCCCACCCTGGATCTTGTGAATATGTTATGTTACTTAGCAAAAGGGATTTTGCAGATGTAGTTAAGGTTACAGCCCTTAAAACGGGGGGATTATCCTGGATCATCATGTTGGGCCCATTATAATCACCTGAGCTCTTAAAAGCAGAGTAATTTCTCCAGATAGAATCGGAGAGATGCAGTTAAAGGGGATGTTTGAGGTCAGAGTGAATCAACCCACCATTGCTGGCTTTGAGGATGAAGGAAGGGGCCAGAAGTCAAGGAATCTGGGTGACCTCTAGAAGCCAAGAATAACCCTCAGTTGTCTGCCAGCAAAGAAACAGGACCTTCGTCCTACAATCATATGGAAATGAACTTTGCTCACAACCTGAATGGTCCCTGAAGCCGATTCTCCCTGGAGCCTCCTGTAAGGAATGCAGCCTGCCAATGCCTTGATTTTAGCCTGATGAGACCCATGTAACTTTTAGCCTACAGGACAGTGAGATAATAAATGTGTGTTGTTTTAAGCCACATTCTGTGGTAATTAGTTAGGGCAGCGTTAAAGAACTAAGCCAGGGAAAGTGTCGCATTTTTCTCCATCCCACAACCTCGGGCAGGGTTGCTTACATACTAAAACCTTCATAAAAAGGTATTCATTGCTTAAGGAAATAAAAACAACCTTCATGAACATTATGAGAGTGGAAAACCAGCAATTTTCTACACAAAATGAAAATCATCCATTTCTCTCAGCTATAATTATCCCTTAGATAGCATGATATGCTGGACACAGGTGTTGTAGGTGAAGTTTTGCTTTGCTCATTTTTGAATTTGAAAAGAATATAGAGGATAGCATGTACAGCATAATTTAGGAATTCATGCAAGTTTCAGCATTTAATTACTCAATACTTAAATATTCTGAATCTTTTCAGGGTTTTTTCCTTGCAGTGAAAAATACCAGCAGCAGACTAATAAAATATTCACTAATGTGCCATAACTGTGTGCTCTCAGGATCCAGCTAGACACTCAGCAAATGTGTTTAAAATAACAATTGGCTTTCAGATCTTAAAAAGAAATGCAGTGTGTCTATAACAGTAATGCAATTTCCCTGAATATAGCCCAAAGCCTGGTATTCTTTTTAATCAATTTAATTATTGTCAGCTGGAAGAGACTTTGATGCTATCTAGCTATGACAGAGATAGTTGAGGTTAGGACAGCGGATTTTCAGACCCATTAAAGAAACCAGACCGGCTGCCGTTGAGTCGATTTCAACTCATATCAACCCTATAGACAGAGTAGAACTGCCCCAAAGGGTTTCCATGGGGTGGCTTGTGGATTCAAACTGCGATCTCCTAACCATTGCTCCACCAGGGATTTTCATACCGTGGGGTTATTTTCTCTTCCTAACCCTGACTCTAGCTAACTGCATGGTTATAGGCAAAGCTGTTGGTGTTTCTGAGCCTCAGTATTTCCGCTGTAAAATGGGTTTGAACTTGGTAATATCTAAGGACCCTTCTACTACATGTCCATTTAACCTGTATTTATTGAGTTTGGCAGGCACAACATTAGAGACGCGAGAGTCTAGTGATCAAAACTGGACACAACCCACCCTACTGATGCTTACACTGTAGTGAGGAAGAGAGGCGTCAACAACAACCACAAAAACTGAACAAATATACATAGTTATGGTTCTAAATGCTGTGAGAGCACGCGGTGAGCTGAAGTACGAGATTGTTATACAGCTGTATGAATGATAGCCAACATAAGGCTGATTTCCAAAATGTGAAGATCACTCATATCCCCACTTTCCCACCTCATCATTCTAACACCAGCTGCCCATGTGGTACTTTCTCTCTCTGACCCTAACCACTCAGAGTTGGGTGTCCACAAATTAAGACTCTGCCCTTCCATTCCTTGCCAAATAGGAAGTGTCAACCTCTCTGCCCCCTGGTGTGTTCAATAATTCACTGT
The DNA here is from genome assembly GCF_000243295.1 of Trichechus manatus latirostris. Taxonomy (NCBI): domain Eukaryota; kingdom Metazoa; phylum Chordata; class Mammalia; order Sirenia; family Trichechidae; genus Trichechus; species Trichechus manatus. Next base: position 2,180,009 of record NW_004444170.1, on the reverse strand, counting down.
AATGACTCACAGAACTCACAGAAACTATTACCTATACTTACTGTTACTCATTTATTATAACCAGAAAGGACATAAATGTAGAACCACATCAGGCAAGGTATAAGAGAGTCCCCAGAACAGGGCCTCCATTGTCCCCAAGGACGTGCTGCTCTCTCTCCCGTGGATGAATGTTCTTACAGATCCAGGAGGTCCCCAAAAAAGAGCACTCCAAGGTCTGAGTCCCTTAGTCTTTGGGATGTTGGGACCTCAATGAATATGCATGACTTGGGCCTTATGATAGTTACGGTAGATCCAATCAACGAATATGCATATCTGCATCAGGCCCCTCCCCACCTGCAATTAGTTTGCCAAGCTGGAGCCAGTGTAGCCCCTACTTGCCCCGTTATTTTGAAAAACAAAGAGCACCTTGATTGCTCACATTATTTTCAGAAACCCAAGTCAAAGGGTCAAACCAAATCCTTTGTTCCACTCCAGCTTCAAGGGTTGGGTAGGGTGTGATGTATATTGTACACAAAAGAAACTGCAAGGGCAAGACTCTGGCCTTGGGGGCAAAGGGAGCATAGCTAGACTTCTGCCAGGCCAGGGTGGCTGTGCTTAGTAAGCAAGATGGGCCAAGACCAGTCTGGTCATGTAGGCAAGGGCCAGTTCATACAAGTTCTGATGGACAGTGTTTAGAATTGTGTTCCTCTTAAAAGCACACTGGAAGACATAAATGATTTTTTTAAACAGAGAGTAACATGAGTCCCTGGGTGGTATAAATGGTTAGCACACTAGGCTGCTAACTGAAAGGTTGGAGGTTCCAGTCCACCCATAGACACCGCAGAAGAAAGTCCTGGGGATGTACTTCCAGAAAATCAGCCATTGAAAATCGTATGGAACACAGTTCTACTCTGACACATGGGGTTGCGTGCATCAAAGTTGACTAGACAGCAACCAGTAACATGACATTTCTGTTCTGGAAAGTCACTCTAGATCTATAAAGAATAAAGGGATTAGATGAAGAAGAGAAGGAGTAATCTAGAAAGACCATTTAAGAAGTATCGAAGTATTTTAATGAGAGCTATGGTTGTTGGAAATGGGAGAAAAGTAAACAGAACTGAGAAAAAAAAAAGATAAAGTTAACAAGTATAGGAGATGATTGAGTGTGGAGGATAAGGGAGAGAAGTGTCAAGAATAACAGAATAGTTTCTTTCTGTGCAATGGGAGACACAGTGTCTGCAATGTTTGCTTTCTAGAGCTAAAAAAAAGGCTGTTAAAATTCTCAATTCTTAGAATTCATGATTTTTTATAAAGAAGCAAAAGTTGGGGGTAAAAAGCTATTATTTTTTAAGAGAACAAAATAAACGATGGGATATACGTGTTAAAATATCAACAACAACAAACAAATTTATATTTATATAATAATATAATGTTGACCCTGATAATTTTGAATTCCACATTTTAAACGATAGGACAATGAGTCAACAGGCTGTGCTGGAAGTTACTCGGGATGAAAGCAGATGCCCCTTGCAACTAACTGTGTGATTAACAATTCCTTACCTTCCTTAGGATCTGCCCATGTTTCCCCTATTAACAAAGGAGAGCTTAGATTAGATATTCTCTTAGGATTCTTACAGAGTTATAATTTATGTTTAACAAAACTAGATAATGATAAAATTGCTTTTTGGATAGATAGGTGTTTTAGAGAGCATATTTTAAGTATTAACTCATAATTTTGTCAGATATTAATACATAGATATGTGTGTGGTATAAGTGGCCTGTAGATAATAAATTATTCTAAATTTTAATGAAATTGAAATTTTGAGTACAATTTAACCCAAAATGCCAAGTGTATTAAAATTGTTTTATTTTTTTCCTACGCATAATTTTCTCATTTAATAAAAATAAACCCACTGCCATCAAGTGGATTCCAGCCCTATAGGACAGAGCAGAACTGACCCATAGGATTTCCAAGGCTGTAAATCTTTATGGAAGCATACTGCCACATCTTTCTCACAGTATATTAGTGTAATAATCCTGTCACATGTATCAGTTCTTTTCCCTCATTAAATAACAAATGAGCCACAGATCAGCTATTTACCTAGTTTTGGGACAAGGGGTGACGAATCAAAAACATTACAAAATTGCTAGAATATAGAGGGCTAGAAAACATGGGGAACGTGACCCATTTCTAAGCAATCTTCTTTTCCTCTGTGAAACAGGAACTTCTTGTATTTCTAGTTGTTTTATTGATTCATCGCTTAGTACAGATTTTACCAACACCAATGGGCGAGCACAGCAACATCCACAGGGACAGGAGCACGTCTGGGCATGGGGGTGCTCCAGTGCCTTCGGAAAGTAACTGTTTGGAGTTGCCAAAAGCCCTACCTCACACATGAGTGGTTGACCATAACCGGTAGACATCAATTCTTCCATGCAGAGAAGAGCAGATATACAGAGCAAATCAGAAAAAGCACTGAGTTCCTGAAATCCAAAGCATTTTCTACACAAGGAGCTCAAAGAAATGATCACCTCAGAGTTAGACCATAAAGAACAAAACATCAATATCCTTAAGGAATGACCAACACATTTGAATCTTTGTTTCCTAATTTCTGACAGAGTTGCTGGCACGCATGAGCTTCTACATAAAGATTTCTTTTTTTAAACAGAAACAATGTGAAGCTTTGACTTGTCTTCCCATGTCTAACTCGTAGCTTAGTAACATAAACTCATAGTTTATGTTACTACCACATGCAGGTATATTAAGTAGTGTGCTGGCTTTTTACCTTGGTAAAGTTGAGGCTGCTGTTAAAGACAGGTTCTTAGTGGAGGCCCAATGGAGACTCTTTTTGACATAAAATACGTTTTTTTAAAAAGTAATCCACCAAAGGCTGCTGATTCTTCCCATCATTTCTCTTATTAAAAAAAAAAACCAAATAAAATAAAAATAAAACTAATATATATATATATTTTTTTTCAGATTTCACTTCAACAGATAGGCTCTGAGTAGAGACCAGTTTCTATTGAGTTGATTCCAACTTATGGGGACCCCATGTGTGTCAGGGTAGAACTCTGCTCTGTTCCTTCTATATGAGGTATTATGCAAAGTGCTGAAGATTTTAAAAAGATAACTAAGTCAAATCATATATCAATAAACTGGAATTTGAATTGGATGTTTATGATACTCCAGACTCTGTGCTAGAATCATCTATGTTCTAAAAGGTCTCTGAATGCCTTGTTGGTGTCGTTAGGTGCCATCAAGTGGGCTCCGACTCATAGTGACTCTGTGTACAGTAGAAGGAAACACTGCCTGGTCCTGCGCCATCCTCCCAATTGTTATGTTTGAGTCCATTGTTGCAGCCACTGTGTCAATCCATCTCATTGAGGGTCTTCCTCCTTTTTGCTGACCCTCTGCTTTACCAAGCGTGATGTCCTTCTCCAGGGACTGGTCTGAATATAGAGAAGTTAAAAGATAAGTAGGAAAATAATTGTATAAAGAGAGAAACTCCTAAACAAAGCTTGAGAATAAGATTGGTATTGAACATTTGGGAAAGCTTTCCTAAAATGATAACTAACTGTAGGTAGACACAGAACAGGAAATGACAAAGAAGCTTAAGGAAAATAATGGGTACAGTAACTAGGAAGGACTGTGGTGCTGGATGTGGGGAGGAAGGAGTGGCCCCAGAATACATTCTGGGGTAACAGACGGACATATGAGCCACTAAGGGCGATCAGTGTCTGGCTGGGGTGGAACCTCTGACAGGACTACAACAGTGTGCAGCAAGTGAGGGGAGAGCACCAGGTAGCAAGAGGTCAGAGAGGAAATGTTGGTGAGGACATTGGAGCACGGGAAGCAGGCTGAAAAGAGATGCAATGAGCTTCACAGAAGTGAAATGTGATACTTTTTCATGAGGTTCTAAATTTGAGAATAAATCTTATTTTCTATCACCAAGATGGTTGATCATTTTCAAAGAGGTAGTTAAAAGGCTTATTTAGTTTTACATTTTATTTATTTGGTACAATACAGTATATACCTAACAGTTGTGGCTCCCAGTAAAGCTAAGGGCCAGTGTGTTTATTAATTCTATTACATCCAGACTATTCCCAGCCAATTCTATCACTTTGGCAAAAGACAATTTTTTTTTTTTTTGGTACTAATAGAAAGGTGTGAGGAGTTATATCTTTACATTTTAAGTAGTGTGTCCTGAAAGATAGTATTGAATTATATCCACATTATACTTTTCCAAGAAGTCACTAGTTAAGGAATATTTTCTTATATGACATGTCCTCTTAACTCACTCAAAATAGAGTTATCATAGAATAAATAGGCTGTAAGTCTCAAGCCCTGTGAAAGAAATTAATATAAAATTATTGAATATATATGCATATATAAGAGAAATCATTAAACCAATATAATATATACCCATGTAATTTTTATAAAATCTTTATTCTCCTTGTGTGTGCAAACCTCCACAAATCAGGCATGTAATGTAAAGACACATTAAAGAGGAAAGGAAATCTCCGTTATTCTGGAAACCAGGTTGTAGAATCATCCACTCAGGAGCCACTTTTGGCTCCATGGAGGTGCCTACGTCATTTATCATTAATTTATTTTCTTGTTCATTTATTCAACAAACATACAATGAATGTCCTACTATATGCTATGTGTTCATTGCATGCTTTAGGAGCTAGAAAGAGGGCATGGAACACATTTATCAACTATATTGATAGCACATTGCAATGAATTTTATATCACCAAGACGGTACTTTCTGTCTGATTCCCACTATCTTCATTCTAGTGTGAAATAGATATCTTCAGTCTTCTCTACATGATTGTGGTTGAAGAGAGTCCTGTCTTATTGCTTTGGGAGATTCTCTCCCCTTCAGCCCGTAGATGTATATTCTTCCTGTGTCCTAACAACCTTGCTCCAGGCCCCCATACTATTCAATATGGTGGCTAGGAATGTACCTTTGTGTTGCATTTTTGAAGGCAATCCACTTATTTCTTAGCCACCTATGCATGAGTTTAAATCTTCAGGGTTAATCATTCATATAAAGATTAGGAAAAAAATTATCTTAAAAACTAGGCCATATGAACTTGGACAAGTCACATTAATTATTCAGATTCCATTTTTCTCATTTGTAAAATGAATTAATTACATTCACCACTATGTCCTCACTACCTAGAATAATTTACACATAGTTGACCCTCAGAAATTTGTTGATTGATTGGTGTATGAATGAATAAGTTCTTTTCAACTCTTATTTATGCAATTGTTTCATAAAAGTAAAATTATTTAAATAGTAGAAGATATACGGAGATGATGTTTATTAATATAATGTTGTTGTTGTTAGGTGATGTCGAGTCAGTTCCGACTCATAGCAACCCTATGTACAACAGAAAGAAACACTGCCTGGTCCTGTGCCATCCTCATATTCGTTGTTATGCTTGAGCCCATTGTTGCAGCCACCGTGTCAATCCATCTCGTTGAGGGTCTTCCTCTTTTTCACTGACTGTCCACCCTTCCAAGCATGATGTCCTTCTCTATGGACCAATCCCTCCTGATAACATGCCCCAAGTATGTGAGATAGATGGTATTTTTATGTATAATAAAGAAAATTAAAAATTGGAATAACAGAATACCTGTATTAGTATAAAACACTCAGCATTCTCAAAATCTTTTTAGCTCAAAAGAATTTCCCACCACAGCTAAGGGTAGAAACTCAGCTACCATCTATAATTATAGTGCAATTTCAGTCCTCCATTGGATGCTTATACTGTGGAAGCCAGCGTGCACTACCTTCATCCCACTGAGGAGAAAGCTGTTCAGAAGGAACACTGGAAATTAAAACTATATTTCCTTGTTGAACTCTATGTGGTTAATGATTAAAGAATAATAGTTCTACTAAAATGAGGTGTTCTTAAGGAAATTTTAACATAATACCTATAAGGATGACAAAGATAACTAGCAGGTAAGATATTCATTACAAGGAATCCCACTCCTCCGTCTGTTCCTGCCAGTCGCTGCCAGTGTACTATCTGTTACTAAGCAACCATAAAAGTGTTAGTGGATAATATCTCAAGTCTTTTAAGGCTAACATATTATCACTGAGCATTTTAATAACATTACATTTGGTTGTAAAATATGAATCTAATCACCTTTTGGAAAATACCTTTTTAATCAAGTTATATTTTTATATATTTTCAAAATATTCATATAGAGACATACATGAGCTTTAAAATAAGACATAAAAATAAATATTTCAAGGAATGTATTTTCTAAGCTTGATTCTTTAAACTATCTTTACGATTAATTACTTACATGGTTCTATACACACACACATATATATATACATACACACAGAGAGAGATTTATAAATCTATATAAGCACCTTATGGTGTACAAATTAGTGTCAGGAAAGAAAGACTATCAAAGAAAGACCGGCACTTCTTCAAAGATAACAGCTCCAGGGGAAGGTTTTCTCTACTGTCAGTTCTGGAGGAAGGTCCTTGTCATCATTCTTCCCTTGATCCAGGAGCTTCTCAATGTAGGGACTCCAGGTCCAAAGGACACGCTTGCTTCCCTGTTCTTCTTTTTTGGTGATAGGAGGTCCCTCTCCTCTCTGTTTGCTTCTCTTTTTTATATCTCAAAAGAGATTAACTCAAGATACAACCTAATCCTATAGACTGCATCCTGCCTCATTAACATAACTGCCTCTAATCCTGCCTCATTAACATTATACAGGTTAATATTTACAACACATAGGATGGTTACATCGGATCACAAAATGGAGGACATTATTAGGAATCATGGCCTCACCAAGTTGACACACATATTTGGAGAACACAATTCAATCCATAACACCCCCCAAATTAGAGTTTCTCATTATCTAAATCCTCTGGCAGCTATGGATGATACATCATTGTAAGACTGAGAATTGGTGAAAGATATTCCTTTCTTTTGTAAAATGGAAGAAGAAGAAATAAAAGATAAAATATAAAATAATCTGAGGATACTCAGATTAAACACTTTCTCAGGCAAATCAATTTTGGGATAAATAGTTAACGAAGTTGAAGATTGGAAATTAATACCATTAGAGCCCTCCCTTGTATATCTTAGAAAGGCTTCGAGTATAAAGCCCTAGAGGTATGGGTGCTCATCAGGTTTGAAGGTGGTGCTGTGAATTGTATAAAGAAAACATGAGACAAAATATCTGTTTTGTTTGGAGCTCACACGCATTGGGAGAAGATAAAATTGATTCCCATAAATCATTTACTATTGAACTGAAATATAGTTTAAATGAAATACAATTGAAGTAAATTTAATTAAAATAAAAAAAATGAATTGAAGTAAAAATCAGTGTACTGAATAGATCAACATGCAGGAAAATTTAGAATACAGAAAAGCCATGAGTTTGAGAACATTTGATAATGTCAGAATTTAGAGTGGACTTTAAAGATAGATTTGGAAACAGGAAGCAGAGGAGGATATTATTTCAAGCAATGGAAACAGAATGAGCCAAGCCTGGTTAGCAAGAGAATACTGATCTACTTGAGGGAGAAGACTTGTCTAGTTGTAAAGAGATATGATGAAAGAATTATGAAGATGTCAGATAATGGAGGGCCTTGAAAGACAGATTGAGTTTTGAGGGGAAAAGCAACATGAGGAAATCTCTCTTTGAGGAAAATTTGTTTTCCATCTATATACAACATAGATTGGAAAGGAGAGAGATCCAAAGACAGAATATTTGTGGTGATGAGGCCACACGTCATAAATTGGAGCTTCCCCAATAGCTATAATTTTACAATACCGATTGCCATCAAGTCAATTCCGACTCATAGCGACCCTATAGGACAGAGTAGAACTGCCCCATAGGGTTTCCAAGGAGCAGCTGATGGACTCAAACTGCTGACCTTTTAGTTAGCCACCGTAGCTCTTAACCACTGCGCCGCCAGGGCTCCAATAGCTATAATAGCTACAATTTATGCTTGTCCCTGCCTTAGAAGAAAAGCCTGGTGATCTGCTTCTGAAAGGTCTAAACACTGAAAACCGTATGGAACTGCAACACATGGGATTGCCATGAGTTGGAATCGACTCAACAGCAGCTAGTCTGGGTTTTGGTTACTGTGTGCTAGTCATTGTGGCAAGTGATGTAAAGGTGTTTCTCAGGTAATCTGTCCAAGATATCTCAGTTTGGTGGTGTTGTTCCTATTTCACAGCAGAGGAAAGTGAGACTCCCAAAGCATACCCAATGTATGAATGTATCGAATGTATCCGGAAATCCAAGATTTGGATCCAGTGTATAGACGGTGCATCACATATTCCATATTCAATCTGTGGCTCAACTCTCTGAGTGGGAGTAAAAATATGCAGCCTCTTAATTAAACGTTAAGAAACTATTGTGAGAAGTTAAACATATTTCTAGAATTTTAAATAAAATGATATGAAATGAAGAATTGTATTCAAATAAAAATCCTAAACAAAGATATTTTAGAAAACCACAAATTTTTATAACTTGTTTCCTTCATCAGATATGTGGAGAAATAATATTTTCTATTTTATTTCTGCTTTAAACAAGATTAGAAAATGAATGGAAAATGGTAAGTTTGAAGCCTTGGCACTACTTCAGAAGCTCAACCTGAAGGCACAGAGGGTGTTTTCAATGACTCTAGTTTCCAGTGAGGCAGGTCACATGAAATTGGAAACCATAGACAGAGGCGGATAGAAGACAAACCTCATCTGTTACTCAGTTTTACATGCAATTAACCCAAAAACGTGTTGCTGTTTAAAATATAGCCCATATCTACAATTTTAGAATAACTTTCATAGTTACATAAGAAAAGAAAGACTGTTAATACTCACAGTCAAATTAGTAGACAGAAACAAACTCTACTCATTATTTTTTTGCATCGTGAAGTAGCCAGCATTATAAAGTGTGATGTGCATGGTTCATACTTTGATTTATTTATTTTTTAATTTACTAAAGTAATATTCTCCCATAATTGTGAAATCTGGTTATTGGAAAAAACACACACAATTCCATATTTTTACTTCATGAAGTTTTAGAAAAATCCTTATTTGATGACTTTCTAATTGTGAGGGGAAAATTTTATACTTTTAGTTGGCAAACTCCCACAAGGCTACCTCATATGCAATGCCAAAATCCAAACCACTAGTAACGTTCACTCAGATGGGTGGATTTTTTTTTTTTTTTTAAGGAAAATGCTTTGAAACTAGAGTGAAAATGGTTTCAAGATTAAAATTATACACAGCAACAACAAAACAATATAGTTAATGTTAACTTTCTCAAAGCATTTTTCTGTGAAAATATCACGAAGTATGATGCCAAAAGGTGTGGAGTCTACTCACTGACTGTAATGAGTGCTTGAAGAGATTAAAAAGAAAGAAAATGAAAGAATATTCAGAAAAAGACTGACAAGTATCTGATATACAGTTGGAACCAATATACCTGCACAAGTTTGAATTGAGAAATGCGTTAGGGCCACTGGAACCACCTAAATCTATTTAACTAAAACCTTCTTTCCACTATTATAGGAAATAGCAGTTCAAATTGATATTTTTAAAGAGTAGTTTGGCTGGATTCCAGTTTGGGCAGAACACTTAATTTTAAAAAATTTGACTCCCCGGGATGCTAATTGTGTTTTCAGCTTAATACTCTTAATAATACAGAGAATAACATAAAATTATCTTCAATTCATTTGGACCCAAATGTGATAAATTTGTAAAGGTAATATGTCAGAAAATTATAAATCCTGTGATTGTTTCCTTACGCATGGGTTCTAAATGGAGATCTAAGTGTGTGTTTTCTTCTACTGTGTGTTTGCAAGGGATGGTCTCATAATCCCAACCCCTCTTCCATCTTGGAAACCCTAGTGGCACAGTGGTTAAGAGCTATGACTGCTAACCAAAATGTCGGCAGTTCAAATCCACCAGGCGCTCCTTGGAAATTCTACAAGGCAGTTCTACTCTGTCCTATGGGGTCGCTATGAGTCGGAATCGAGTTGACGGCCATGGGTTTGGTTTGGGTTTCTCCCGTCTTAAAGAGTAGGTTTCTCTAATCTCAGTACAGTAAAACTGACTCGCTAATTTATGCCACTTGCCTCTGAATCAGGTGTTGTCACTCTTTTATGATTTCAAGGGAGCATGATTCATAGAGAAAGGAAGAATAATGTGAAATCTCACATAAAGTTTATTCCGTATATGGATATGAAGATTGGGTAGCGATGCACAAAGGATGTTGCTTCTTGGCAGCGTAATTCATTGGCAGCTAGCTGCTGCTTTTTACTTATAACATTTCAATGTAAAACCAGACGTTGATTTGCTATCAGTGTCTAATATTTTGACATGTCATTAGTGGCGCAAGGGATATTATGATTTGTTCAAGCTTAATATCTTAAAAGAGCTCAGGGCTATTTAGTGATGATTCCATTCTTGTAACTTCATTTTTCTTCAAGAAAATCTTTCATGTGGAAATTAAACCATAATAATTGAATAATATTAATTTAAATATTTCAGATAAATCATCATGTATTATGAAACTATTGCATATGACTCTTGAAATGCTATTCCAAAACTATTCCATGAAGTGTTATCTATTTAATCATTGTTGTTGTTGTTGTTAGGTGATGTCAAGTAGGTTCCGACTCAGTGACCCTAGGTACAGTAGAATGAAACATAGCCCAGTCCTGGGCCATCCTCACGATCATTGCTATGTTTGAGCCCATTGTTGCAGCCACTGTGTCAGTCCATCTCATTGAGGATTTTCTTCTTTTTCGCTGACCCTCTACATTACCAAGCATGATGTCCTTCTCCAGGGACTGGTCCCACTTGATAACATGTCCAAAGCATGTGAGACATAGTCTAGTATCCTTGCTTCTAAGGAGCATTGTGGCTGTACTTCTTCCAGGAAAAATTTGTTCATTCTTCTGGCAGTCCATGGTATATTTCAATATTCTCTGCCAACACCATAATTCAAAGGCATCATTTCTTCTTCAGTCTTCATTTAATTATTAATACCTTGAAATCGAATTTGCTTGAAATGAAAATTTTTATTCACGTCTCCAAAAACCCAAAACCCTGAACCCATTCCCGTCAAGTTGATTCCGACTCATAGCAACCCTATAGGACGGAGTAGAATTGCTCCGTACGGTTTCTGAGAAGCGTCTGGTGGAGTCAAATTGCCAGCCTTTTCGTTAGCAGCTGAGCTCTTAACCACTGCGCCACCAAGGCTCTGTATCTCAGATACCCTTTAATCTTTGCAGTACAGTAGGTTTCAAAGGGGTCAATAACAGGGGTTGAGCCTCCAAGGTAGGGCTGTTAGCTAGGGCCCAGGCTTCCTAAGGAAGAAAAAGAAAACATTCTGCCTGGGAGACAACATTTGAGCAGTGCAGTAACCATTGTGTTTTGCTGAGCACTCCTGCATGGGGAAAGGATGAGAAACTAACAACAGTGCGCAGGGCAACCCAGCTAAAATGGTGATTTAAAGAAGTAGGAATAACTAATTGGGATTTTAAATTGAGGATCTACAATGTAAATTATCTGCCCTATAAATTATAAAATTGTATGTAAAAAAAATCTGTGTGATTCATCAATTAAATTGTAATATGGACTTTTGGGGGGGGGAAAAAGTAGAGTAATCAGGTAATCAGTTACCCAGAAAATAAACAATTGGTAAGATATCATGCCCACTCTTTCTACTGTGCATTCAATCCATAGAAAAATGATTGGCATATTATAGTAAGTCATTAATAAAATATTGAATGATTATGAAGCCACACTCATATCTCTGTAAGAAATAATACTCTCCTCTACATGGCTGACCTACATGTTGACCTACAGCACAGACAGGAACAAGTTTTGAAAACGAATGAAAACCAAAAACCAAACCCATTGCTGTTGAGTCAATTCCAACACAAAGTAACCCTGAAATTGAATGAACAATCTGGAAATTTGCAAATAGGAAGGACTCTTGGACTAAAAGGGAACTCTTGGACTCATGATTTAAAATAAAAATCATGTTAAGCTAATAATAGAACTTGATTGAAGTTTATTGAATTGAATATACCATTTGCAAATTGTGGTGACATTTTGATGAGTACGAAACCTGTTGTCATGGAGTTGAGTCCTACTCAGAGCCACCCTGCAGGACAGAGCAGAACTGCCCCATAGGGTTCCTAAGGCTGTAATCTTTCTCTCACAGAGCAGCTGGTGGGTTCAAACGGCCTGCCTTTCATTTAGCAACCCACTGCTTAACTGCTGTGCCACCAGGGCCAGGGAGTCAAAAATGTTCGGAAGATGAGAGACCCTCTAAAGACTCTTATTCCCCCAGGCATTGCCATGGAAAAAGGTGGAGGAACAGTGTTTACGTAATAACAGTTTACCTTAAAGTACAGCTTCCGGGCAGACCCTGGAGTTCCAGTTTCTGGAAACTGACTGCACATAGATAATTCTTCCAAAGAGCTCAGTGTTCAAGGCAAAATGTTCTCCACTCAGCTGCTTACTAGGCTGTTGTTTAACTTAAAGGAGACTTTAGAAAAAGCGTTTTCAAGGCTCAAGGTTTGAAAGGACACCTAAGGGCAAACGGCCTGGATGGTCACCCCAACTTCATGGACCCCAGAAGTCTGGATTCTAGGAGAATTAAAATGGTTTCTCAATATGAAGGGCTGAAATCAGCTGGGTGGAAAGCAGAAGAACTATTTTACGAGTAAAAAGAGCTTAGAATCTACCGTCTACTCTGTGTCCTTTGTCCAAACTAGTATTCAAAAAGGAAATAGGAGTTTTGAATTCAATTTTACCCAGTTTAATCCTTAACTGTTAAAGTGATGTATATATATATATATTTCCTGTACTATCCGCTTTGTATTTGAAATTTGATTCTGATTCAGTATTATCTCTGTTCATCCACCAATTTTACAGACTTGCTCAGGACGTCTCCTTGGGAGAGTTCAATATACTGAAATACTCTCCTTTCAGACAGCTTCCTTATCTCTCTCCTTCCCCAACACGCCGCCAGATATTAAGAAATATAAGCCAGTCTAGACTTTTAAAATTATAACCTTAAAAACAATGTTGCTTTGGCAAGGGGTATATAAATGAGATGCCTAATAAATAGTATTAACTCCAATACATACCAAAGAAAGATCTTTTCTTAGCTTTAGTAAATGGTGTAATTTAGATACATTTTTGGCCTCATTTCAAAGAGCTCAGAGGAGATTCTGGCTGCATGAGCACTGAATGGAGATTGAGGAGCACAATAGACAGCTCTGGTGGCACATCTGTGCCATGAATAATGACCTTATTGATGGAGAAGGATGCATCCAGAGCAGAGACTGGGAGGCAAAGGCCTATGCAAATGTTCAGGCTGATCCTGCAGAATGAAAGGCTTTAATTGGTTCCTCATGCCTTGATGGGAGTATGAAATTTTGAAATGTAGGTCAATCACTCATTTGATTCTTCTTTTCTTTGGAGAAGTATATGCTTGCATATATAAATTAAGATAGCTTAGATTTAAATCACAGCAACTGAAAGAACTGAGACATTTAAGAAAAGTAAATGTTTGATATAATGTGAAAATACATTCAACACCCCAGAATTCAGGTAGAATAGATTTTATTAAATCATGCTATACATTTAAAAGCAGGGATTCATTTGATTTTTCCCTTAATTCTTTAAATATTATTTACTGGAAAAATTGAGTTTGAGACATCACTACTGTATTCATCGTATTTGAAACTCCTCTTGTCCTAATTTGTATCCTGATGTCCTAATATATTATTTATAAAATTGTAATTGGTTTGTCCGTGTTAATTTGGCTGTTTTTCCGCTGAGAATCTTTCCATATACATTTCCATGTACTTTATTTTGCTATTGCATTTATTAGCAAAATTATTCATGATATTAAAACAAAAATATTCGAAAGAAGTCGCATGCTCAGTTGTCAAAAAAAGCTGACCTAATTCATTATTTCTGAATAAATATTTTCCTCCATTATTTGATTCAGAAAAAAAAAATCTGATTATTTTAATAAGCAGGTTTATGTACTTCTGCATTTTAATGGTTTGATTTGGGAATATTAAGTGATAAGTGATTTATAGCAAGACTGGATCATTTCAGTCATGTTAACTTGAGAAATTTCAAACTCCAAGTTTGCACTGTGTAATGGGGATATAATGCAAGCTACAAAGGCAATTGAACATTTTCTACTGTCCACATTTAAAAAATAAACGAAACAGGTGAAATTGATAATAAAAATATTTTTTTATGTTATATAATAAACCCAACCCAACCAAACTTGTTGCTGTCGGGTCGATTCCCACTCATCGTGACCCTGTAGGACAAAGGAGAACTGCCCCACGCGGTCTCCAAGGCTGTTGTCTTTATGGAAGCTGACTGCCACGTCTTTCTCCTGCAGAGCAGCTGGTGAGTTCCAACCGCCAACTTTTCATTTAGCAGCCCAGAGCTTAACCAGGCCTCCTCATGTAATGTAATAGATCACAAATATTATTTCAACATTACATAATTGATAAAAAATTATTAATGAGGTATTACATTACTTTTGTGCTATTTCATCAATTACTTTAAGTTTATAAGCCACTTTCACTAATTCACTTCATAAATTTATTTGCAATGTTATAAAAAACATATATTTCTTGTAGTGTTTACAATGAGTCTGAGATATAATATACATTGTGTTCTGAATCTAATGTGTGCACACCAAACTCTTATTCAACAGTTAAGCGATAGCAACAAAACTGAGTATTGACAATAATGTCACAAAGTTGGTCTAAAATGAGTCAATAAATTAATAAATAAACTTAAAATATTTTACTACAGCCTACATAGGGTCACTATGAGTCGAAATCGACTCATCAGCAACTTTTTTTTTCTTTCTTTTAGGCAACGGGTATTCCTATCCAGGAGCCCTGGTTGAGCAGTGGTTAAGCTCTCAGCTGCTAACCAAAAGGTCAGCGGTTCAACCCACCAGCCACTCCACGGGAGAAAATGTGGTAGTTGGCTTCCACAAAGATTACAGCCTAGGAAACCCTATGGGGCAGTTCTACTTTGTCCTATAGGGTCGCTATGAGTTGGAATCAACTGAACGACAAATTTTTTTTTTATTCCTACATATTTTTTAGAAGAAAACAATAAGCGATAGAAAATGTAAATGGGAATAACAACTTTTATTCTATGATAATCCTTTGCTATTTCAACATATCTTAATTTAATATCATTTCTACAACTTAGTTTACTAAAATGTTTTCCCTAAACTGAATGATTTTTATCACAAAATACACAATTTTTAGGGTAAATTTGAAAAATTTGAAAAGATCAAAAGCAGACAAAACGTTACTCATTATACCAAAAAATTTCTAAAACAATGTTCTGGTATATTTTCTGTGAATCATCTTTTTCTATTTTTTCCTACAGGCATTATTTTATAAATTAGAATATCATTGTTGCTTGCTAATAATGTATACTTAAAGCAGGTAAAAATTTAAATCATTTTTATTTATTATGAAATTAATGGGCTTTAATTCTTACAGAACTTAATTTATTACTCGGTAGTAAATTGGACATTTAAAAAATATTTTTTTTTAGCCACAGAGCTATCATAAACAAAGCTTATAATATCAATTGCTCTTACCTATTAGACATATGTTCTCAGTTCACCTCCATTTTGAGTTTACTAGGAAACCACATAGAAGCTTATACAAGATTAGAAAAATTATGTCAAAGACAAATATCTTCTGCCATTCATTCTCCAACAGAAAATTCTCTAAAGTTAATATAACAATTGACAATAATTACACATTTGAAAGTGCTTTGTGGTTTAGTGAGTGAATTCATATGCTATTGCATTTGAGTCTCTGCTAAGATCCTTGTGTGAGTCATGAGGATAATCAGATATCATCTGATACTACATTGGATGCTGTGGTCACTGTCCAGATTGCCCTTCAGGTACATTATTGACTGCTGACAGCTTAGAGAGAATAGCCCTTCTTGGAGATTTGCCAAAGGCTAAAGGAGCTGCCTCACCCAGGAGCAGTGGGCATCCAATGACTGACTGATAGACCACAGGGTTAAAGAGACCCAACCCTCTTGCCTCCGCTTAAATCAACTCTGAAGGATGATTTCAGCTCCAGAGAGGCTGAGACCTTTACAAATGCTTCATGATTCACCTTCCCCCTCACCTCAATTCTGTTTTTCTCTTACTGATATTGTTCCCAAGAGTATTTCTCAATAAATCTGCTGCACATAAATCTCTGTCTCCACGTCTGTTTCTAGGGAACCTGATCTAAAACATTGCTGACAGCGTCATGTATTTTAACTGGGCACTATTTAATAGGCGAATCTTCCACCTCCCACCACTGCAGGCTTCCTCATCACTGAAGATTTTTCCCCTCCTACTTCCTTCTGTAAGTCTTTACCAACCGGCAGTGTCTGAAGTGATTGATATCTTCCTTTTCAGAAACCCGTCTTCACTTAGGCTTCTCCTACAGCACTTGTATACCGCTTTAGTGTTCTAAAAAAGTCTGTACCTTCACTCGTTTCCCCAGGATTTGATGCAGCCTAAAATGAAAACTAATTATAAGTAGTGAAAAATGTAAATAGCATAAAGAATCGGGACCAGGGAAATAGAAGTAAGAATCAAAAGGCAAGGTTAGGAGACAGGTTAAAAATACATTTTCATTAAGACGTTTGAGATTCCTCACCACCCAAACGAAGAGGAGAACAATATGGGAGGTGTATAACTCTCATTTTCAGAAAACAACCACAATTCTCAGTTCCTCAGTGTCAGCCACTACTTCCTTTGTTTCGTTTTGACAGAAATTTTCTCACCTGATACTTTATATAAATAGTGCTGACAGAAAGAAAAATATCTTCAAGACTATTTCTACAGTCAATGCTGTATCAAGCTTCATAGGGCTTCTTATAAAAAAATCCAGAGTTCTTAATAAAAGCTGAAGACAGCGTATGAACTCAACTCAGCAGAAACTACTCTCTTGTGGGCTACATATCAAACAGCATATCTAGAATAATCTATGTCTTCTAAAATGAAGTGGATGCAAATCTGGTTTCTGTCTCTTACTGTATGCCTAGCTATGATGCTCATTATATGTTTCATCTTGATTAACTTGGATAACCTTCCTGTTTTTCAGATGCCATATCTCTTAATTTGTGATAATCGTGTATGTTGAAGTGTTGTTGTGGATATTAAGTGATATCAAGAGCCAAGTCAGTGCCTAGCTCATAGATGATTTCAATAGATGATAGTTGTTATTATTATTACTTATATATATTCTTCGTTTCCGCTGTCATTTTGGGAAGGACCTGGATAGTAGACAATTACAAATTGTTTTCTCTGAAGAACACCTGAGGGGGAAAAGAAAACTAAATTAATATTAATAAACTAAGCCCAGCTATGTATATTCAAGAGAGATCCAGCTATATACAGCTATTCTCATTACTCCTACACTTTATGTTTTTTGTTTGCTCTTTGTCCCATATATCCTGTTTTTTTTTTTTCCTTTATTGTTTTATTTTGTAGTGCTATATATATTCAGAAGCCCTGATAGCACAGGGGTTAAGAGCTTAGGTTGCTAACCAAACGATCGGCAGTTCGAGTCCATCAGCTGCTCCTTGGAAACCCTATGGGGCAGTTCTACTCTGTCCTATAGGGTCGCTGTGGGTTGGAGTCGACAACGGCAACAGGTTTTTGTACATACATTCATGCAGAAAGTCTATGAACATTTCACTAACAAAAAAATCTAAGCTTATTCTATATCATTCCTCTCTGGATAGCTCATATGTGTGAAGAGGCGTGTTTTATTTTTATTCAGCATTTGATGCTGTGTGCAGTGAGAGAATGATTCAGATTATCAAGTCTGCCTTAGGGTTGAAAAAAGTTCTCTTCTTGCCCCAGTGGACATAGGCATGATAGACCTAGAATGGCCAAGATGAATCTCAGCAGGCTACTACATTTCATTTGCCTATGTCCTCTAACACTACTAAAAAACAGGATCCATATGTAGAAAACAAGAAAATGACACTCTAGTTTATATTTTTATGAACCTCCTCGGCTAACTGAAACTCGGAGTAAAACTCTTAGTGGGCCAATGTGAAGGTACATAAGGAAATACAAATTTAGAATGTACGGTATATTTCAACAAAATTTTGTATACTCACTGAGGTAGACTGGTATAATAATATACGTGAGTGAATAATAGATATTATTTATATTTATATCTGATTTTTCCCCAGAAATAGAATTTCAGAATCTAGAAAACTGTAACATCACAATTTCTCATTATTTGCCAGCTTTTTGTTGCAAATCAAGAGCCAGTGCATACTTTTTAAAAATATGATCATTATCTCTGAATTGAACAGTTACCTTTTTCCTAAAAATCCCTATATTCTAGGGATTCATTGTTTAAACTTTCCTCAATTTATACCTTGAAAATATGATTGTATATTTAGCTATATTCAATGAACACCATGCATTTTTATATTGCTCAAATATTATGCTCGGTATTAAGTATGTCAGTATTTTTTTTTAATGTACTTGTTTTATAAGAAGACAAAAATAGAAATATATACAGAGACCAACACTCATTGGTGGTTACTAGGCATGGATGAGGGAAGAAGAGAAAGAGGAGATAGTAGCCACTTGCTATTTTTGGTGATGGGAAAGGCAGCATGGAATGTGGGTGCACACAGCCTGACCAAGATAAATGATGTTACTAAGAAGTGCACAAGAGAAGATGTCTTTGGTAAAGGATAGGATAAATACAATTTTGCAATAACACCAACAACAACCAGAAAATATGTGTGTGGTTACACAAATATGTATATAGGCATGTAAGTAAGTATATGAGCATGAAGATGGGGATACATGTGTGTGCACAGATAGAAGTATAGAGGTACCTAGAGGTATGTGTGTGCATGCACGTATATCCACACATACAATAAACCACATAGGACACATAGGTATGGATACTTCTTAGACATAACCAAACACCTGGCAAAATTGGTTTTCTGGGTTTGAAGACTTAAGACCATAGTTTTGTCGAACAACTGAGGGAATTGGCATACTGTAGTTTATAAAGTTTAGGTTCTACATCCCAACGTGGTGAGTGGTGTCTTGGGTCTTAAAAGCTTGAGAGCATCCATCTAAGATACGACTATTGGTCTGTACTCACTGGGAACAAAAGAGAAAGAAGGAAACCAAAAAGTCAGAGAAGAAAGTAGTCTACAGGACAAACAGTTAGCATGAACCACAGCCTCATCTACCCCGAGATCAGAAGAACTAGATGGTCCTCTTAAAACTTTCTGTATTCCTGTTAAGAAAGACAATTTTTTTTGAAATGTATGTAGAAGAAAGTTCTTAGTTTCAAATAAAGCGGTAAATTAATATTTGCATGTATTTATTAAGCCATCAACTCACTCAACAAATAGTGATTGAGTAATTAATGGTGGGAATCTGTCCTAAAGTTTGATAATGTTGGTAACATAATAAGACTGGCGTTTTAGGTAATGAATAGAGTTTACTGGAAAGAGAAAAACGGCAAGCTGTGAGATCAATCATGAGTTTGTCATCTTGGTCCAGATAGATGTGATTTAATCTGGGAGTGATTTCGTCTAGTAGTAAGATGGTATCATTAGGAATGGTAAGCATAGGATAGACGTCAAAGACATTCTGAATGAAGATTCAACAGTACATATGATATAACTGTACCTGGAAAATAGAGAGAAGGGTTTTCTACATACGGTCAAAATGGTGAGAAACTTTAGCCATGGTGTATTGGGAAAATAATAGTATCATTTCAGAATTGAGTGGCAGATTTTGAGGGCTAAAGATGATGATAAACTATCCTTCAGACATGTTAAATTTGAAGTGACATTATAATATCCCAAAATCCTATCCGATAGAAAATCTGGACAAGTTTATAAAACAGCATTGAGGGCATCAATTTGAATGTTAATGTAATAAATGTGATGGCTTAATTCATCAGAAACAAGTTCTCCAAGAGAAAGCAAACCTTTTGGCCTCGTCTTAAGTAAAAGGCAGGAAAAAGAATAAGGAAATGTCAACATGATAGAATGTCAGGTGATATAAAGAAGAAAGTGCGTACAAATTGAGAGCATGGTCATAAATATTGTCCTGCAGTGACAGCAACACTGAAGATTAGAATATATTGTATTGACAACCAGAGACTTTTACAAGAGAACTTTAAGATTTGGTCAATGGTTTCACTTCGCTTAAAAAAAAAATGGATTTTAATTTTGTGTGTGCGTACATGTGACGATTTATGTGTGACCAATTGGAATGTAACACTGAAGGATAAATAAGTGGCACACTCAGGTGACAGCTTTGTAGCAGAACACAGCACTTGAAGTCAAATCTCAGTCCAGTTCTGCTTTCTCCACGCCTGGCAGTGCGGCTTCTGGCCATTCTCCTCTCCTTGCTAAACCTCATTTCCTCCCAGTAAAAGAAGGATGATAGACCCTGCCTTTCAGAGTTGCAGTGAAGAGTGATTTGCATAGCTCCGTGTTTGGCCCCTGGAACTGACTCAGTCAAAAGTGGCTATTTCATTGCTACTACGAAGAATAAAGGGAGCCCTGGTGGCACGCTGGAAAAGTGCTTGGCTGCTCACCAGAAGGTCAGCAGTTTGAACCCATCAGACTCTCTGAGGGAGAAAGAGGTGGCAGTCAGCTTCCCTAAAGATTATAGCCTTGGAAAACCTATGGGGCAGTTCTACTCTGTTCTACAGAGTCGCTTTGAGTCGGAATTGACTTGAAGGCAATGGATTTACTAAGAATAAACTTTTAATACAACAGACTATTCATATTTCATATTTCTAGTTGCCCCTCCATCATCTCAAATTTATCAACCTTCAAAGACAATCTTCAGCTGGACAAACTAATTTTACTCTATTTGTGCTTTAATCTGTTCATTGATTAAGCACTATTTTCAGAGTACTGATGCAAGGAGAACAGGAAAACAATCTCTCCCATCAATAAATGTACTTAGAAGAGGTAAAGAAACTTAATTCAATTATTACAATGCAAAATGATAATAGAATGAATACAGTATCACAGTATTGTGAAGTATGTGAAGATGGAGAGCTTGGCTCACCTTCAGAATGGAAGTTAAATTTATATGTGGGCTATGTCTTGAGGGCTGAATTAGCTCTTAAAGGGGCAGGAGATCAACAGGAACACTGGAGAAAAAATACATAAAGGCTGCAGCATAAAAGGCCATTCTGTGCTAGGAGAACATTGAGAGCATCAATACTTTTAAAATGTGAGGTTCCTGTAGGCCAAAGATAAGAAGTAACGTAAAAAGTTAAACGAAAACCTGCTGCTGTCAAGTCAATTCCAACTCATAGCGTCCCTATAGGACAGGGTGGAACTGCCCTATGGGGTTTCCAAGGCTGCAGTCTTTAAGGAAGCAGAGTGCCACATCCTTTTCCTGCTGAACAGCTGGTGGGTTCAAACCCGCAACGTTTCAGTTAGCTGCTGAGGGCTTAACCACTCTGCCACCAGGGATACTCAAAAATGTAGTTGAAACCTGTGGCAGTCAAATCAATTCTGACTCATAGGGACCCTGTAGGACAGAGTAGAACCACCCCATGGGGTTTCCAAGGAGTGGCTGGTGGATTCAAACTGCTGACTTTTTGGTTAGCAGCCGAGCTCTTAACCACTATGCCACCCAGACCAGATCAGACTCATTGTCATCCAGTGGATTCTGACTCATAGCGACCCTATAGGACAGAGTAGAACTGCCCATAGGGTTTCCAAGGAGTAGCTGGTGGGTTTGAACTGCCGACCTTTTTGGTTAGCAGCCTTAGCACACTGTAGCTCTTAACCACTGTGCCAGCAGGGTGCATATATTAAGGGCCTGGTATACCTGGTGAGAAGTGTGGGTGTGGAAGGAACAAATATGAGCCAGAGTCACTGCGTGTCACGAGGGATACTGTCTCTTAGGAGCTGTGAATACTGCTTAGGAGTGTCAGTACGAGTGGGGACTGGAGAGAAAGGAAGGTGGAGGAGGAAATATGGAAGACACCCAGGATTGAGTGTTTGTGAGTGTGTGTGTGTGTGTGTGTGTGTGTGCGTGCGTCATGTGTGTGAGAGAGATAAAATGAGAGAGAAAGTCAGAAAGAGAGAGAGATTCCTGAGAGAGCAGCAGAGTGAGTGGCGGAAGAGAAGACTGTCCTCGCCCCTTCTACCCATGTCATTTTAATCTACTCCACATTGCCTCACCATCGTTCATTATCTTCTGCAATACAAGGCAGTTTTTTGTTTGTTTGCTTGTTTTAATGAATCAGTCTAGTGTAGCAGGAAACAAAAGCTCATCTCGACCCGTGGTGACCCCGTGTGTGCACAGTAGAACTGATCCATAGGGTTTTCAAGGCTGTGACTTTTCTGAAGCAGATTGCCAGGCCTGTCTTCTGAGGCACCTCTGGGTGGGTTTGAACTGCCAGTCTTTCAACCAGTAGTCCAGCATTTAATGGTTTGTGCCACCCAGAGGATCCTTATCATTGTGAGTACCTGGGCTTTAGTCCTGTTTCAGTCACTTACTAGCTGTTTGGTATCTGGGGCAAGTTACTTAGTCTCCTAAATGTTGGTTTCCTAATTGGTAAAATTTTTATAATAATACCACTGATCTCTTAGAGATATTGTAAGGATTAAATGAGGTAAAGCAATAAATATTACTTCTCCTTACACACTGGATAAATATTGGCTCTCATTCTGTACCAAACGGCATCCCTTTATTTAAAAATAGTCTTTCAGCGTTAGTGCCTCACTGGGACACTCCCGGCGGCACTAGAAACCGTTGCTCCGGGGCTTCAGGAGAGGAGTGCAGTGTTGTGATCTGCACAGACCCCTCAAGCTGTCTTCCCGGGAACTTCACCTCACTGAATCTTGCCCTGGCCTTACTTCCTCTCTCATATTTAACCTGCAACACATCACCTCTGTTCTGTCAAGGAGGAAATCCAAGAAGTAAATTCTTCCTAGCCCTGCAGGTAAGCTTATCCCTGTGCAGAACAATCCCATTTCACCATCGGAGTTTATCAATCTGAGAAAAAATATGGCAAATCAATGTTTCCCTTCTCTCTCCTGCTCTCTTATTTTTTCCTAAATTTCACTCAGGCATTTAACTCGCTTTGATTTCACTGTGTGCATCTGAGTACAGGGGCTTAAACTGTGAGTTGCAAATATGTGTCCACATTTTAGCCTTCGTCCCTAGAGCCACAAATAGCTCCTTCCTTGCCTCAGGTACTACATAAACTTTTATGAAAGAGTCAGTTACACATTCAGTCAATACCTATGACCTTGCAGAAATTCATAGCTATTGTTTTTGCCTATTTTTCAAGATAATAAAAAAAGTCATGCACAGAGAAATAGATAAAGCAATGGAAAGCAAGGTGAGAGAGGACTCTTTTAAATGGTCGTAAACGAAATTGTACAGTCAAGGTAAGTACAGACTAATACACTGAGAGAAAGAATGTTTAAGATAAAATAGGACAGTTGATGGTAGAGTAAAAAGTACAATGAATAAAGATTTGACAGACATAAATGACCCTCTCACCTTGATAAAACAAAAAAAAAAAAAAAAAAAACATTGCTGTTGGGTCACTTCTGACTCATAGAGACCCTATAGGACAGAGTAGAACTGCCCCATAGGGTTCCAAAGAGCAACTGGTGGACTCAAGCTGCAAACTTTTAGGCTAGTAGGCAAGCTCTTTAACCACTATCACCAGGGCTTCCCTACCTTGATAAGTCACAAAAAATGAGAATTCTATTTTTTTTCCATTTTGTTTTCAATTTTTAAAAAATAGTAAAATAAATAATGCTCCCCTACCTCTTTCTCAGGGAATTTACAAGGAGCTAAACAAAATCTATATTGGGAAATATATATATATAAATATATATACAACTCTAAACCTGGGTGGTGCAAACAGTTAACACGCACAAGGGTTGGAAGTCCATCCAGGGGTGCCTCAGAAGAAAGGCCTGGTGATCTACCTTCAAAAAATCAGCCACTGAAATCCTCTGGAGCAGTTGTACTCTGATACTCATGGGGTCAAGAGTCATAACTGGCAACTGCTGATTAAACAAATATTAACATGTAAGAGATCATAATATGGCTATGTGTTCACACTTGGCTCATTCCCAAAGAGTAGGTCTCTCACTGTTCTAAGGCCAAAGCTGCAATGAAAGTGGATGACATGCGGGACACTATATGATTCCCTATCAGAAACATAGAGCATGAAGCATAGGACACCTTATTGGCACAGCAGTACGGGACAGAACTTGAAGGCAAACCTAGTTTTCCATAATAGGAGAGACTAACCAGGCTGACATGTAAAATAAAATTAACCCATGTAACAGAAAAAGGGAAACTGACCCTTAAGAATGCAGAAAGAATTGACTGAGGGTGATAGCTGTACTTCATTCCCTGGAGGCAGGTATTTATCTTGAAAAGACTCTGCTTTTATCTGTGGATGAGATAACCTCCTAGGCTCATAAAATCTCAGAGTGAGGGGAAAAAGAAAGACACTTAAAAGTCATCTCACTCATCCCATTTTACAAAATATGGGACTGTTTATGCTATTTAAGGGTAATCAACCACTAAGGAAATCAAAATAATTTTATGGACATGCTCTCCTGAGTGATGCACATACATATAAACATTTTCCTGGTTTCAGGAATCCACTGAAATACATTTGATGATCTTGGCAACCGAACACCAAATAAGGGTCTAGGAACCCAGGTTGTAAAGCCTTGCTCTACAGTACTATTCAAAAGATATTCAAATTAGCACCTACTTTGTGCCAAATTAAGACTTAATCCCTGTCCCCTATTTGTTTATAGCACCCTCACCAAACCTCAACAAGTCATCAGCTATCGATAGCCCCTTTGCACTAAAAACAATCATGATGAAGCAACCAGTAAAATATTTTATGATAGTACTATCTTTTTTCCTCTGGAAATTAGACATAATAATGCAGGCCAAGCTTATACTGGACAACCCCAATACACTCTTGAATCGTATTGGATTTGCTGTCAACTAAAATCCCTAAATTTTAGATACATTTGCCCTTGTAATACATTTACTCTCATTGTTGTATCACTAACTACTTGGAATTACTTACAAAGTGAAAAAAATCTGACCTCTGTGGAAAAATTGTCACAATTTAAGAAATACAATTTTTGTGTTAAAATGTGACAACTGTTACAGGAATATTAATAGGAATTGGCCATAGAACAGTTTCATACACCATTTAGTGTCTGACAAGTATACTTATCTTCATGCAGACTGCATTAACCGCTTTTTGTCACACCTGCCTCTTTTGTAATCAACAACCTGGACGTATGTAGCCCTGAAATAAATGACAAAAGCAACCTCTCCAATTGTCTGTTCAAAACTTTCTAGAAATGTGAATAAAATAAAAGACAAATGTCTTGTTTTCATGGTGATCCCGTGTGTTACAGAGTAGACCTGAGCACCACAGTCTTTTCTTGGATGTAATCTTTACTGAAGCAGATTGCCAGGCCTTTCTTCCATGGTGCCACTGGATGGATTAAAACATCAACCTTTCAGTTAGCAACCTATTGCTAACTATTTGTGCCACCCAGGAGCCCTTTTGTTTTCAATATGACAAAATAAAGAAGAGGGAGAAAATACTCTGGTTAAAAAGGAATGAACAAAGAAGACATAGATTCCTATTCTAACTCACTTAAGACTCCAGGGAAGGAAAAAGAGAGGCGAGTTTTAAGCTTTATTTGAATTATTTCTCCAAGTCCATGTCTTGATTATCCATTCAATTAGCAAAAGATCTCATGGTTAAAATAATATTACATGCAGGCACAAGTATCTATTATTAAAATGTGATAATATCTATTTTAAATGGAGATCTTAAAACTGATACATTCCAGAAACACGTAACTTTTCCCCTTTACAATATCGTTGACACCTTTCTAGATAAACAATCATGATTTCAGAGATGGAGAATAAAAAAAAAAAAAAAAAGTTGACTAAGCCAGGGTGTTGACCGCAGTGGGCACTAATGATTCTTGGGTCTCCTTTCTGCAAGAAGTGTTTTAACCTTATTTCCATGGCCTTGTGCCAATACTTCTAAACACATTTTGAATATATGAATCACTTACATATCAAAAATGGTGTTTTTACTTACAGTTCTAATCCATTTAGTAACATTGCTTAATTAACTTCAAGTGGCTTTACGTTTAATCCCAGATTTTGCTGTACTTCAATGGTGAACTAAGAATTATCTTGTAATAATTATATAGGAATATTTGTAAAATATTCTAGCATAATCCTTCCAAAAATAGATACTTAATCCCTACCTTACGTCCAGGTACGGTTCTCAGAGAAACAGACCAATAAGATATATATATATGTATGTATGTATATATACTGAAGATGGAAGGAATACAAGGAGTCGTTATACCAAAAAGAACTGGTCGAGGTTCAACCATTTCAAGAGGTAGCATATGTTCAGGAACCAATGGTACTGAAGGAAGTTATCCAAGCTCCACTGAAGGCATTGGTGAAAAACAAGGCTCCAGGAATTGAAGGAATACCAATTGAGATGTTTCAACAAACGGATACAGCCCCTGAAAGTACTCTCTCATCTATACCAAGAAATTTAGAAGACAGCTACCTGGCCAACCAACTGGAAGAGATCCATATTTATGCCTATTATCAAGAAAGGTGATCCAACTGAGTGTGAAAATTATCGAAAAATATCATTAATATCACACGCAAGTAAAATTTTGCTGAAGATCATTCAAAAGTGGCTGCAGCAGTATATCCACAGGGAACTGCCAGAAATTCAAGCTGGATTCAGAAAAGGACATGGAACCAGGAAAATCACTGCTGATGTCAGACGGATCCTGGTTGAAAGCAGAGATACCAGAAAGACGTTTACCTGTGTTTTATTGACTATGCAAAGGCATTCGACTGTGTGGATCATAACAAATTATGCATAACGTTGCGAAGAATGGGAATTTCAGAACACTTAATTGTGCTCCTGAGGAACCTGTACGTAGGTCAAGAGGCAGTCATTCGAACAGAACAAGGGGATACTGCGTGGTTTAAAGTCAGGAAGGGTGTGTGTCAGGGTTGTATCCTTTCCCCACACCTATTCAATCTGTATGCTGAGCAAATAATCCCGGAAGCTGCACTATATGAAGAAGAACAGGCATCAGGCTTGGAGGAAGACTCATTAACAACCTGCGCTATGCAGATAACACAACCTTGCTTGCTGAAAGTGAAGGGGACTTGAAGAGCTTATCGATGAAGATCGAAGACTACAGCCTTCAGTATGGATTACACCTCAATATAAAGAAAACAAAAATCCTCACAACTGGACCAATAAGCAACATCATGATAAATGGAGAAAAGATTGAAATTGTCAAGGATTCCATTTTACTTGGATCCACAATCAACACCCATGGAAGCAGCAGTCAAGAAATCAAAACACACGTTACATTGTCAAGTCTGCTGCAAAAGACCTGTTTAAAGTGTTGAAAAGCAAAGATGTCACCTTGAAGATTAAGGTGCGCCTGACCCAAGCCATGATATTTTCAATTGCATCATATGTATGTGAAATCTGGGCAATGAATAGGGAAGACGAAAGAAGAATTGCTGCCTTTGAATTATGGTGTTGGCAAAGAATATTGAATATACCACGGACTACCATAAGAACCAACAAATCTGTCTTGGAAGAAGTACAACCAGAATGCTCCTTAGAAGCAAAGATGGCGAGACTATGTCTTACATACTTTGGACATGTTGTCAGGAGGGATCAGTCCCTGGAGAAGGACATCATGCTTGGGAAAGTACAGGGTCAGTGAAAAAGAGGAAGACCCTCAGTGAGATGGAGTGACACAGTGGCTGCAACAATGGGCTCAAGCATAACAATGATTTTGAGGATGGCACAGGATTGGACAGTGTTTCATTTCATAGTATATAGGGTCACTATGAGTCGGAACCTCCTCAATAGCACCTAACAACAATAGCTATATATATACACACACGCACACACACACACACCACACAAGCAGAAAACCAAACCCACTGTCATTAAGTTGATTCCGACTCATAGAGACTGTACAGGAGAGAGTAGAACAGCCCCGTAGAGTTTCCAAGTAGCAGCTTGTGGATTTGAACTGCAAATCTTTTGGTAAGCAGCCACAGCTCTTAACTACTGGGCCACCAGGGCTCCAACACACACATGTATGTGTGTGCATGTGTACGTGTGTGTGTGTTCGCGTGCGCACGTATAGTACACATATGCATACACATAGAAATAATTCACATATGTATACATCCGTATATTTGTAAACAGATTTAAATTAAGACATTGATCACATGATCGTGACGGCTGGCAAGTCTGAAATCTATAGGGCAGGCTGGCAGGCTGGAAACTCAGGCAGGATTTCTATGGTACACTCTTGAGGCAGAATTCCTTCTTCTCCAGGATACATGAGTTTTTGACCTTAAGGCCTTCAGTTGATTGGATGAGGCCCACCCATACTAATCCAAAACCAAACCCACTGCCATCGAGTCATTTCGGACTCATAGTGACCCTATAGGACAGGGTAGAACTGCCCCATAGGGTTTCCAAAGCTATAAATCCTTGCAGAAGAAGACTGTCACATCTTTCTCCCACAGAGTCGCTGGTATGTTCAAACCACTGACCATTTGTTTAGTAGACGAGTTCTTACCCACTGCACCACCAGGGCTCCATGTTATCGAGAGTAAACCCCTTTCCTTAAAGTCAATTGACTGTAAATGTTAATAACATCTGACAAAATACCTTCACAGAAATTTTTAGACTAGTTTTGACCAAACAACTGTGCTTGGTAACCTAGCCAAGTTGACACAAAATTAACCGTCACAGTCCACACCTTGTCAATGTGGCACCATGCATGGGTCCTTGCACCATACTTAATCTCCAAATAAAGACGATAATAAAGTCATACTTCCGCATGACACAACTATCCTATGTACAACCAAAAATGCACTAACACTTTTCCATGAGATGATGCAAAGTCCTTGAGTGATGTTCAGTCTTCCCCTGATATCTTATAACTTTAAAAAAGTGATATAAAGGTAGCAATAATTAAATACTAAGAGGTAAAGATAATATATCTTATGTTACATGATAAGGGAATAACTGAGGGAAGAAAAGAAACCATGTTTGCCATATAGAAACACATGCACACACACATACACGAACAAGCATATTCATAACAAAATAAGGAGGAAACACTCATGGCAATTGCAACCCTCGTTTCTGCAACTGGTTACCTACTTGTAGCTAGTATTGTTAGCTATCTTCTCCTCTTCCCCATTCCATCTTCTCTTTATCATAAGAAAATGTCTCCTCTGGTGATGTTTTTTTTTGCCTGATAGAACCTTCATTTCTGCTAACAGTCTAGGCCGTTAGTAGTCCTGCCTGAACTGGTTTGTTGTACTTTTCCAGTGACTTTAATCACAGGGCAACGTAAAAAAAAAAAAAAAAATCCATTGCCACAGGGTTGATTCTGACTCATAGCGACCCTATACGACAGCTAGTGGATTCAAATTGCCAACCTTTGGGTTAGTAGCCGAGCTCTTAACCACGGTGCCACCAGGGCTCTAAGGGATCAACTATATTCCAGACATATTCTTCCTTAATCCCACTGTGTAGTAGCATCCAATTTCCCGGTGATAATGAGGATCAATCACACCAGCCAGTGCAGTATCTCCTTTCTCTGACTGCTTATTCGGAGGCATGGGGAGCCCAGATTGGTTAGGTGGCAATCTTAACCTCCAGTTCAATGAAATCATCGTGCCTCCTGCTGGAAGCAGTCCTCTCTTGGGAACCAAGACCTCTAGACCAGCAGAACATAAAGTTTTAGAGACAGGAAGCAAACATTTTATGAGTAGATCACCAGGGATAATAGTGAGTAGTTTACCTCTTCTTTCCATACCTTGATTCCTGGACTCATGAATCCTGGCTATTGGAAAACCACACCATATATTGGGTGCTCATTTACGGCAACTATAGCCTCATGCAGAGTGTTACTCAAGCCCTGCAGTATGTTGTCACCTAGATGGTTCTGTAATGAAGTCTTCAAAAGGCCTTTTCACCATTCTATCAAGTTAGCTGCTTCAAGATGATGGGGAATAGGGAAGAACCAGTGAATTCCACGGGCATGGGCCCATTGCCCCACTTCATTTGCTGTAAATTGAGTTCCTTGTTCAGAAGCAGTTCTATGTGCAATATTATGACGGTGGCTAAGGTGTTCTGTAAGTCCACAGATGGCAGTTTTGGCAGTAGCATTGTGTGCAGGGAAGGCCAATGTGTATAAAGATTAAGTGCCTATTCCAGTCAGTATAAAATGCTGATGATTTCACGATGGAAGTGCTCCAGTGTGATCAACCTGTCATCAGGTATCTGGCCAATCACCCCAGGAAATGATGCCATATCACGGACTCAGTGTTGGTCATTGCTCCTGGCAGATGGACACTGAGCAGTGGCTGTAGCCAGGTCAGCTTTGGTGAGTGGAAGTCCATGTTACTCAGCCATTTATAACCTCCACCCTTGCCACAATGGCTACTTTGTGAGTCCATTGGGCAATAACAGGAGTGGCTGAGAAAAGAGGCTGATTGGTATCCAGAGAACATATCATCCTATCCATTTAATTATTAAAATTTTCCTCTGCTGAAATCACCCTTTGGCATGGATTCACATGGGAAACAAATATATTTATGTGCTTTGCCCATTCAAGGATGTATGCTTAAATACCTCTATTGCAGACCTCACTGCCAATTTCCAAATCATGTTTCCTTCAAGTCCCTGACCACCCGGCCAAACCATTGGCCACAGCCTATTAATTGGTATATAATCGCATCTCTGGCCATTTCTCCTTCTAAGCAAAATGAACAGCAGGTACAGTGCTTGAAGTAATGCCCACTGGGAGAGTTTATTTCACCACTGTCTTTCAGGGAAGTCTGAAAAATGGGCTATAGTTCTGAAGCTGGCCACATTAGGGTGATGCTTGCATATCACAGAGAACCATCTCTAAACCAGGTCCAAGTTTTCTCTTACTCTGTTCACTTGTCATAGGGAATGTCCCGTAAGTCCACAGGGATGTTCTGGGAGAGAGAATGTAATGTAGCAGGAGTGGGGACCATGGACGTGTGAGCCTTCCTCATGTAATTTAATTGTGCCTTCTAAGGACTCCTTGAGTGGATCTCGTCTATACCACTTCCATTTGATTGATGATGGAGTGCTGCTGTGTTCCCAACTTTATGACTTGGTGAGTCAGACAACACCCAGATCATGATGGGCATCTCAGGACAAATGGTGACTTGGTAGCCCACGGTTAAGCTTTCAGATTCTATTAAGGCCCAGTAGAAAGTCAAAAGTTGTTTCTCAAAAGGAGAGTAGTTATTTACAGAGATTAGCAGGGCTTTTCTCCAAAATCGCCAGGACCTGGGCTGTGATTCACCAATAGGGATCTGCCAAAGTCTCCCAACAGTATCTTTATCTGACACTGACATTTCAAGCACCATCAGATCTACCAGATCATATAGCTTAAGTGGCAGAGCACCTGCACGGCTGTAGGAACTGTTGCAGAGCCTTCTCTTGTTTGGGCCCCACTCAACACTAGCAGCTTTTGGGGTAACTTGGTAAATAGGCTAGAATAGCACACCTAAATGAAGACTATGTTGCCTCCAAAATCCAAGAAGGCCCACTAGGCATTGTGCCTCTTTTTTGGTTGTAGGAGGGGTCAGATGCAGCAATGTATCCTTTACCTTGTTGTTGTTGTTAGGTATCAACGAATTGGTTCCAACTCATAGAGACCCTATGTACAACAGAAGGAAACACCACCCGGACCTGCGCCATCCATGCTCACAGTCATTGTTATGCTGGAGACCATTGTTGAGCCACTGTGTCAATTCATCTCGCTGAGCATCTTCCTCTTTTTTGCTGACCCTGTACTTTCCCAAGCATGATATCCTTCTCCTGATAACATCCCTCACCTTAGAAGAAATATTTCAGCATGGCTCACACCACTGGATCCCTGGAAATTTCACGAAGCTAGAAGGACCCTAAATTTTTGTAGATTTATTTCCCACTCTCTGACTTGCAAATGTCTGAACAATAAGTGTATAGTAGTTGCTACTTCTTTTTCATTAGGTCCAATCAGCATTATGCCATTAATATAATGGGCCAGTGTGATGTCTTTTGGAAGGGAAAGGCAATCAAGGTCTCTATGGACTAAATTATGACATAAGCCTGGAGAATTGATATACCGCTGAGGTATGATAGTTAATGTGTATTGCTTACCTTGCCAGATGTAAGCAAACTATTTTGGGTGGTCTTTACTAACAAGTATTGAGAGAAAAACATTTTCCAAACCAATGGTTCCATACTAGGTACTAGAGGATGTGTTATTTTGCTGAAGCAATGAAATTGCATCTGGAACAGCAGCTGCAATTGAACTCACCATCTAGTTAAATTTACGATAACCCACTGTCATTCTCCAAGATCCATCTGTTTTCTGCCCAGATCAAATATACATGTTGAATGGGGATGTGGTGGAAATCACCACTCATGCATCCTTCACATCCATCTTCACAATCTCACTGGAATGAGGTATTGCTTTTGATTTATAGTTTTCAGAGGTAGAGGCAGTTCTAGCAGCTTCCACTTGGCTTTTACTATCATAATAACCCTAACTTCACAGGTCAAGGATCAATAGAGGATTCTGCCAGTTGCTGAATATTTCTGTTTCAATTATTCTAGAACTGGGGAAGTGAACACAGGATAGGTTCAGGCATCCACTGGTCCCATTCTGAGTAGACCTGAGCTAAAATTCCGTTGATCACCTGATCTCCATATACCCCTTCTCTGACTGGTGGATCACAGTGACATTTTGTTTCTTCTGGAATTTGTGTCAGTTCAGAGCCAGTGTCCAGTAATCTCTCAGAAGTCTGATTATTTCCTTTTCCCCAGTGCATAATCACCCTGGTAAAAGGTCATAGGTCCCTTTGCAGAAGGATAAGAGAAGGATTAACAGTACAAATTTTTGGCAGTATAGTGAGGTTCTACTTCATGAGGCCCAGACTCCTTTTTATTCATGGGATTCTGGTTCTGTAAACTGACTCAAGTCTAGGAATTGATTGGGACACTGTGACTCTCTGTTTTGGTAATTGAAGTTAGACTTCAATTCACTTGACCTAAATCAAGTAAAACTTTAGTAGAATGCCCATCGAATTTACCATGATCAAACAGCAATGTCACCAGCCTCTGTGAGTCAGACTATACTGATTACTGCCTTGTATCAGCTATCTATTACCGTAACCATACCCACTGTATCTTTGATAATTAAATGCCACCATGTGGCTCCTGCCACCCCGGAATCCAATTATCCCCACGTATTTAAGGATCCCAGTTCAGCGGCGGCAGTTCCCACTGTAATTCTTGGCATACACAGAGGAGCAAAAACAGAGCTCTTCAAGGATGTTGAGGCTCCCCTCACAAATTTATTCTTCACAGTAATGGGGAAAGGTATGTCCTTTGGGCACTCCTGTGGTGGATGGGCAAGTTTTAAGCAATAACTCCACTCTAACATTCCAATCTCCCTAAGCCTTTGGCTACCTTCTTTTACAGTATACCAAGGCAGTTTGGCATTTCAAATTCATTTAATGTAGGACAGTTTTCAGTTCATGTTTCAGCCAAGGAATCATACAAATGTGTAGAGTCCCAATCCTTACACTACAACATTGAATCTAGAATCTCTGCTTAGTGTGTCCATATGAATAAATTTGACCTAATCTAACTTTAAGGGGCCCTGGTGGTACACACGATTAAGTAATTGGCTGCTAACTAAAAGGTCGGTGGTTCGAACACACCCAGTGGCTCCACAAGAGAAAGACCTGGATATCTGTTCTCATAAAAATTACATCCGAGAAAACTCTATGGGGCAATTCTACTCTGTCACGTAGGGTCAGTATGTGTCAAAATCGAAATGCCAGCACGGCACCAAACAACAACAGCAACAATCCAGCTTTATGTTCTTTCCATCATTATCCAACATCTTTAATATCAATTCCCACACATATTCTCCAGATTTCTGTCTGTATGAATTAGAAAATCTGTGTAGTTCTTTTGGAGTGTGGCACACTTCTTCATAGGTCATACTTTGTACCTCACCTTTCAGGTCCTGCTGGGATTTGAGTCTCGTTATTGGTCTGGAAGTAAATAGTGATAGTGAAGGTGAGTCCTGAGGAAACTCTTGCCAGGTAACTGCCTTAAAGCGGGATTAATCTTCTCAGATGATAGCGGAAGGCTGCTTTTACTGGCAACAAGACTCAAGAATTTAGGAGTTCAATGCCCCCAGCTTTATCAGGAGCTTCTGTTGACTGTATTCCAATTTTCAGGATCCATTGTTTCCCATTCACTTTAACAGCAGACAACTGCAAGGTTTGAGATTCAATTTTTGTTGTAATTCAGCCACTTGCAGGATAAAAATCTGGGTTTGGTTTTCAGAAAGCTCAGTTATGTTGATATAAAAGTTTCTTTCACGGCAGACACAGTAGTTTCACGTCATGTATGTGGTGTTTGAGCTGGGAATTTAAAGCCCTGGGCTCATCCTTTTCTTTTCCCACTTTGTCCAGCAAAATAAGGAGTATCCAGCCAATTTTACTATATTCATTAGTTTGAGAAAAATATTCTAAAGTATCAAATATGTGCTCACCCAGAACCTTGCTGCTCATAAGTATTTGATTAGGAAGGTTCAGTGGTGGTATCTTGTGTATCTCTATTGCCACATCACAGCATGGACCATCAGTGCCCTCTTTACTACCGGAAATAGAGTTATTAGTGCCTTTAAATCTAATCGGATTAGGGAACCAATTCCAAAAACCCTAAAACTAATTCAGAATTCTCATCCTTAAGTTTCTGTTCTTCTAGAATCACTCTCGGTATCAAAATAAAGGAGTTGGCACTGTTGACTCTTCAGTCCAAAATCCACAGGGCAGCGTAGCAAGCTGTACCCTCAGACAAGATTTCTATGTTAGGGTCTTGAGGCAGAATCCCTTCTTCTCTGGGAAACTGCAGGTTTCACTCTTAAGGCCTTCCACTGATTAGATGGTGCCCACCCACATTATCTATGGTAATCTGCTTTACTAAAAATCAACTGACTATAAGTGTTAATCACATCTACAAAATACTTTCACAGAAACTTTTAGAATAGTGTTTGACCAAATGACTGGGCACTATAGTAGCCAAATTAATACATAAAATTAACCATCACAAATGTTTCCAGATTCGTTAAGATTCTTCTAATCCATAATAATAAGTTTTCCTTTCTATTATAATCTATGGCTCTTGAGACTATTAGAAGTAGTGACATTTTAGAAGCAAAGAAAGTTGAAATTGCATACATACACACACACCATATAATTTTAGAGTCAGAACAGGTAACCTGTGTCAGATGTGGCAAATGCAGAACACCAAGAGATGCCAGTAGCCTATTACTTATTAGAAGAACTGTTGTGAGTTAAAGAATCTGAGTTACTTCCCATTATCAGCAGTAGGGGGGCTTCAATGTAACAGGATTAAAACAAATGTCTTAAATAACTGCCTTGAAGGGACACGTTTGTACCTTGTACATGTTTACAATGGTGATGCTAAGCTGTCGCTAGATACATTTTCAATGTTTAATCAAACATGCAATTCTATTGCATAAAAAATAATGCATTTTATTTTATTAGTATTCTTTTGAATATTATCAATCCTGGTTTGGAATATGCGTTACCTGAAAACTTGGATATTAAACTAAATAGCACTTTAAATTCTTTAGACATTCCAAATAATAGTTTATGGTGAAAACACTCCTCTTTTCCCCACTGAGTTGTCTAAAAGATTTCTGAAACCAATAATACTAAGTCTTTCCCTTGATAAATTCATCATTATTAGCAATAACAAAGAAAGATAATCAGAAAATAGGATGTGATGAGCTGCCAGTCATATTTTCTACATTTTCATACTTACTTGGGTCATGAATTTTACATTTTAGCAGCAAATGAAATGTTACTTCCTCAGTTTCTGATTTTAAAACTATGGAAACGAATATAAAATTCTGGTAGTAGATATTTGACGTCTAGGCAATTTGCGAGAGTTGCACAAGATGCTTCTGTTTCTCATATTTTAGGGATACATCTAATTTGCTTGACAATGAGCATGCCTAAGCGTATCTAGAAATTTCTCATAAACAAAAACAGACCACCTTAATATTTTCTAAGACTAAGAAAAGGAATTTTCGCAAGCATGCGTTTCCAACTAAGATGGTGAACTCAGCATTCTCATGTAGGAAGGGATTACTTTTGTTTGTCTGCTTTTTGTTGTGGTTGTTTGATTGCTTTATTTGTTTCTATTACGTGAGAAAGCAATTTGAGCATTTTCTTTATCTGAAAAGGTGACTCGATAGAAAAATGTTGAGACAATGATGTTGCTTAGCAGCAGCTCCATTTGTTGGACACCATGACTCTAGACCATTGAGGAAAGGCTTCCATCAATAATGTGTCACCAGGAGGTGGTGGCACAGCTGAGACTTCTGTTTTGATTCGTTCTCCTATGTAAAGGTTGGAAGACGAATAACTTGACTCAGTGAAAAAAATACATCAACCAAACCAGTGTGCTGCACGGTGAGTAGAAAGCAGAACATATGGCGGGTCCAGCAAGAAATTGCTTGTTTGTCATTGATTATTCTTTCCTCAGAGCAACAACAAATATCCTGGTGTGTGTTATGACAGAATACACCTGAATGTTCAATGAGCGGAGACATTTACAAATGATGCCTTGGCTTGGTTTGGATGTCATTTATGAGCATTTGTTCCAGGCTTTTAAAGAGTATTTGATGTGCTTAGGCCACAAAACACTGGCGTCTCATTCAGAGGAGACGAGGATTACAGTGGGTGGCAAAGCATTCTTTGTCACAGTGTATGACAAATAAATGGCTGAGCATGCAGCGATAGGGCAGTATGGATGCTAACACTGGAAACAATATCTTATTAAAAATACAGCATTCAGGTTTTTTACCAGGTAACATAGAATCTAGTTTCCCTACTAGAATTATCAATTAAAACACATATAAATGTGGCATGATTTTCTTTTGGTTACAAGATATTTTTCCACCTAGGGAGATATTCTCTCTTCCCTTTCCCTGCTTAATTTTTCTCCAATAACAAACAACCATACTATGTATATACAAAATACTATGTATTTTGCCAATTTAGCTTGTGAGTTGTCTATCTTCCCCCAGAGAGAGTTTGTCCTAAAACATTACCTAGCACAGAAGATTGTTGGAATGAATTAATTAATGAATACAGCATGCTATGTTGTGATAGATAAACAGGGTTTGCTGTCAATTTCTTCAGTATTATTTATGAGGAAAGCATGCCCTAATAAAACACTTTACCATCAGAAAGTTAATTGCTGAAGAAAGAGGGAAACTGTCTAAGAGGTAGAGTCTACAAGGGCTTTGTTACTCTCGCCCTTTAAGAAAAGATGGCTGCGCTGTCCAACTTCTTTGGAGCAATGCAAAGTACATCTGCCATCCTTGGAGCTGTTTTGCTGTCCAGTACTGTGGAGGCAACTCACAGCCCCAGCCTGAGTGGAAGTCTACTGGGGGCAGAGGTCCTACTCCAGCTACTTCTGGGCACTGGCTTATCGCTGAGTCTCCTTCTGAGAAGATACCACTGCTTCTCATTCCCTTTCATTCGGCACCACATTTGAATCATGTGCTTCATTACACTAGAACTTCCCACAATCCTTTTTTGATCTAGGTCAACTTTATTTTTAAAGAATATTGTTTTACGATACGTCACAAGCCAGATACCACTTTTTTTTTCCTTACACAGAATTTGCACAGTCATCCCTTGATGTTGTAATGCCTTAATGAAGGTACTGTCTGTGAGCCCCTCGAAGGGGGGATACGTGTTTGTCTCACCAGCTTGTAGAGTGTGCTCAGTGAGAGATAAAACAATGAACTTCAGAAAGTAAACATCTACCTCGGTTTTGTGGTTTCCTGGTTTTATTTTATAATTGTTCGAGAAATTATGTAAAGTATAAAAGGCTTGAGCACCAGAATAGATCTCATTACCTCCTTCTCAATTTACCAAATCTTTTACTTTCAATGATAAGAAAATTAGGCCTTTTAAATGCCCTCATTTCTGATGAAGACGACACCAATCAGTCATTCTTGGAAGAGCTTGACATTGTGGTAAGTGAGCAGTCTAGTCTTATTCTTACGAATTAAATGCACTTGCCTCAAAATGAGACTTGAGGAATAATGGAAGATCTTATTACTTAAAAAATATAACCCTTGAGTCCCTGCCAGTGTAACTACAGCTTCTACTTAGGAATTCTGCCTTAAAAGGCACCAGCATCCAAGACCAGCACAAATTGTTTCACCTGGAAGAAAGGCTGGAGCCCTAGTGACACAGTGTTTAAGGGCTCAGCTGCAAACCAAAAGGTCGACAGTTTGAATCCACTAGAGGCTTCTTAGAAACTAATAGGGGTAGTTTTATTCTGTCCTATAGGTTCGCTATGAGTCGGAATCAACTCGAAGGCAATGAGTATTTTCTTTTCTTTTTTTTGGAGGAAAGGCTACTTCCTACTGAAATGAGTCAATAATATCTTGTAGATTATCCAGCAGTAAGACGGGGCTTTCAGGATGGAATGCAGCAACTCTTTTTTGATAAGAAGGTACATAATCTAGGAAATGACTTGGAGAGGTTAATTTAATAGTAGGCCAAAGAAAACGCGAGTCCCTGGGTTTCTGGTGGGAGGGGGTGAAAGTAATAATATTCTCTTAATAACAATAATCCATTTTTACAATGCTTAAGAGTACATAGAATTATTTTACAAAAATTATACTTTGATTTTTAGACAACACTGCCAAATAAGCAGATTAGATATTATAGTTACCATTTTATTTTTGAATGAATTGTTGTTGTTGTTAGGTGCTGTCGAGTCAGTTCCAACTCAGAGCGACCCTGTGTACAACAGAACAAAACACTGCCCAGTCCTGCGCCATCCTCACAATCGTTGTTATGCTTGAGCCCATCGTTGCAGTCACTGTGTCAATCCATCTCGTTAAGGATCTTCCTCTTCTTTGTTGATCCTCTGCTTTACCAAGCATGATGTCCTTCTCCAGGGATTGGTCCCTCCTGATAACATGTGCAAAGTATGTGAGACCTAGTCTCGCCATCCTCACTTCTAAGGAGCATTTGGCTGTACCTCTTCCAGGACAAGTTTTTTTGTTATTCTGGCAGTCCATGGTATATTCAATATTCTTCGCCAACACCATAATTGAAAGGCGTCATTAATTGTTACCCCTAAGCGTCTGTTAGTTATCGCACTGTGGGGGCTTTCATGTTGTTCTGATGCTGGAAGCTATGCCACCAGTATTCAAATTCCAGCAGAGTCACCCATGGTGGACAAATTTCAGCTGAGCTTCTAGACTAAGACAGACAAGGAGGAAGGACCCGACAGTGTACTTCTGAAAAGAATCAGCCAGTGGAAACCTTATGAGTAGGAGCAGAACATTGTCTGATATACTGCCAGAAGATGAGCCCCTCAGGCTGGAAGGCTTTCAAAATACGACTGGGGAAGACCTGCCTCCTCAGAGTAGAGTTGTCCTTAATGATGTGGATGGAGTTAAGCTTTCAGGACCTTCGTTTGCTGATGCGGCATGACTCAAAATGAGAAGAAATAGCTGCAAACATCCATTAATAATTGGAACGTCGAATGTACGAAGTATGAATCTAGAAAAACTGGAAATCGTCAAAAATGAAATGGAACTCATAAACATTGATATCCTAGGCATTAGTGAGCTGAAATGGACTGGTATTGGCCATTTTGAATCGGACAATCACATGGTCTACTATGCCAGAATGACAACTTGAAAAGGAAGGGTGTTGCATTCATCATCAAAAAGAACATTTCAAGATCTATCCTGAAGTACAACGGTGTCAGTGATAGGATAATATCCACACGCTTATAAGGAAGACCAGTTAATATGACTGTTATTCAAATTTGCACACCAACCACTAAGGCCAAAGATGAAGAAATTGAAGATTTTTAACAACTTCTGCAGACTGAAATTGATTGAACATGAAATCAGGAAGCATTGATAGTTACTGGTGATTGGAATGTGAAAGTTGGAAACAAAGAAGAAGAAGGACTGGTAATTGGAAAATATGGCCTTGGTGATAGAAACTATTCCAGAGATCATTTGACAGAATCTTGCAAGGCCAATGACTTCTTCATTGCAAATACCTTTTTTCACCAACATAGATAGCGACTGTACACATGGACCTCACCAGATGGAATATACAGGAATCAAATAGACTACATCTGAAGAAAGAGATGAAAGAAAAGCTCAATATCATCAGTCAGAACAAGGTGAGGGGATGACTATGGAACAGATCATCAACTGATCATACGCAAGCTCAAGTTGAAACTGAAGAAAATTAGAACAAGTCAACAAGAGCCAAAGTACGACCTTGAGTATAGCCCACCTGAATTTAGAGACCATCTGAAGAATAGATTTGACACATTGAATGCTAGTGATGGAAGACCAGACAAGTTGTGGAATGACGTCAAGGACATCATACACGAAGAAAGTAAGAGGTCATTAAAAAGACAAGAAAGAAAGAAAAGACCAAAATGGATGCCAGAAGACACTCTGAAACTTGCTCTTGAACATCAAGTAACTAAAGCAAAAGGAATAAATGATGAGGTCAAAGAGCTGAACAGAAGATTTCAAAGGGCAGCTCAAGAAGACAAAGTAAAGTATTATAATGACATGGGAGAAGATCTGGAGTTAGAAAACCAAAAGGAAAGAACATGCTTGGCATTTCTCAAGCTGAAAAAACTGAAGAAAAAATTCAAGCCTTGAGTTGCAATACTGGAGGATTCTATGGGGAAAATATTAAATGACGCAGAAAACATCAAAAGAAGATGGAAGGGACACACAGAGTGACTATACCAAAAAGAATTGGTCTACGTTCAACCATATCAGGAGGTAGCATATGATCAGGAACCAATGGTACTGAAGGAAGAAGTCCAAGCTGCAACGAAGGCACTGGCAAAAAACAAAGCTCCAGAAATTGACAGAACATCAATTGAGATGTTTCAACAAATGGATACAGCCCTGGAAGTGCTCACTCATCTATGCCAAGAAATTTGGAAGACAGCTACCTGGCCAATCAACTGGAAGAGATCCATATTTATGCCTATTCCCAAGAAAGGAGATCCAACCGAATGCAGAAATTATCGAACAATATCATTAATACAACAAGCAAGTAAAATTTTGCTGAAGATCATTCAAAAGCGACTGCAGCAGTACATCAACAGGGAACTGCCAGAAATTCAAGCCGGATTTAGAAGAGGACGTGGACCCAGGTATATCATTGCTGATATCAGATGGATCCTGGTTGAAAGCAGAGAATACAAGAAAGATGTCTACCTATGTTTTATTGACTATGCAAAGGCATTTGACTGTGTGGATTGTAACAAATTATGGACAACATTGCAGAGAATGGGAATTTTGGAACACTTAATTGTGCCGAATATGGAATATTGAATATACCGTGGATTGCCAGAAGAACAAACAAATATGTCTTGGAAAAAAGTACACCCAGAATATTTCATAGAAGAGAGGATGGTGAGACTTCATCTCACGTACTTTGGACATGTTATCAGGAGGGACCAGTCCCTGGAGAAGATAATCATGCTTGGTAAAGTAGAGGGTCAGCGAAAAGGAGGAAGATCCTCAACAAGATGGATTGACACAGAGGCTGCAACAATGGGCTCAAGCATAGCAACGATAGTGAAGATGGCCCAGGACTGGGCAGTGTTTCATTCTGTTGTGCATAGGGTCACTGTGAGTTGGAACTAACTCAAAGGCACCTAACAACAACAATATCATATACAATTATGAATGAATTATGTTTTTTTTCCAATTTGTTTACAATGGCACAATTGATAACTCCCAAATATGAATGATGTGCAAATGATAAAACTCCAATATGCCATGTAACCTGCAATCTAGGAAGATGTTTTAAAACATATCAATAAAACAAGTAAGAAATGATTATCCTCTTTTGGATGCTTATGAAGAACACCGCCTTCCTCATATTTAAATTGAAATACATATACTAAATAACTGGGAGTAATCAGATGTAATCAAATGTGACAAACATTAGTGTTTAAATCAATGGAAATTATTCACAAAGAGAGAAGTAAATAATAACAAAAAATAGATCCTACATGAATGGATAAACAGGCTATGGTACGTACACACAATGGAGTACTATGCAACGATAAAGAACAATGATGAATCTTCAAAGCATCTCACAACATAGATGAATCTGGAGGGCATGATGCTGAGTGAAATAAGTCAATCACAAAAGGACAAATATTGTATGAGACTACTACTATAAAAACTCATGAAATGGTTTATGCACAGGAAGAAACAATCATTGATGGTTACAAGGGAGGGGAGGGGAAAGGATGGAAAAACACTAAACAGACAATAGATAAGTGGTAACTTTGGTGAAGGATAAGACAGTACACAGTATGGGGAAAGCCAGCACAACTTGTCCAAGGCAAGGTCATGGAAGCTCCACAGACACATTCAAACTCCCTGAGGGACTGAATTACTTGGCTGAGGGCTGTGGGGACCATGCTCTCGAGGAACATCTAGCTCAACTGGCATAACATAGTTTATAAAGAAAATGTTCTACATTCTATTTTGGTGAGTAGCATCGGGGGTCTTAAAAGCCTGCGAGCGGCAGTCTAAGATACTCCACTGGTCTCATGCCTCCAGGAGCAAGGGAGAATGAAGAAAACTAAAGACACAAGGGAAAGATTAATCCAGAGGACTAATGGACCACAACCACCACGGCCTCCACCAGACTGAGTCCAGTACAACGAGATGGTGCCTGGCTACCACCACTGACTGCTCTGCCAGGGATCACAATAGAAGGTCCCAGACAGCTGGAGGAAGATGTAGAACAAAATTCTAAACCACACAAAAAGACCAGACTTACTGACCTGACAGATACTGGAGAAACGCCAGGAGTATGGCCCCCGGACACCCTTTTAGCTCAGTGATGAAGTCACTCCTGAGGTTCACCCTTCATCCAAAGATTAAGTAAAATCTATAAGAGAAAAAAAAAAATAGATCATACAAAATCAGTTGTTCCTGAATAGGAAGAGATAAATTTAAAACATAAGTAATGAGTAGGTGCTTATATTTTATAATCTAGTTAATAGAAAGGAGTGGATTACATATTGGAAAGATTCAAATTTCTTGTTGATCTGACTCAGAACATTTACATCAGTATTAATAAGACTTAACACACACTACTACCATAAAGACATCAGAAGAAATGTGGTTAATATGTGTTAATTCAAAAGAGCATTTATTAATGATTATTTCACAAGAAAACTTGAAATACCTTAAAAACTTACTTATCATGTATGACAATAACTTGTTAGAAGTATCCCCAAATTTCACAGTCCAGGAAATTTATATGACATTAATAATAAGTAGCTGTGTAGCTGGACAAAACTTTGTAGCAGTCATTATTATTTTTTAAAATTTTAATCTACCTGCCAGGGAGGAAATACTAAATTAC
This sequence comes from Trichechus manatus latirostris, assembly GCF_000243295.1. Lineage (NCBI taxonomy): Eukaryota > Metazoa > Chordata > Mammalia > Sirenia > Trichechidae > Trichechus > Trichechus manatus. The sequence continues at coordinate 2,136,260 of NW_004444170.1, read as the reverse complement.
CTATTTTTCCACAGATAATTATTTAACAAAATAGTTGTCATTTAAAGAGGAGGCCAAAGAATATGCATCACAAAAATAGTGTAAAAAAGGAATTAGGACATTGCATCAGGCTATTAATTAATAAATAAATATAATTTTTATGGACTTTGTTGTTTGGGTGTTTATCTGCTTTCCTTAAGATCTATAATATATTCTTATTTCTCCTCTCATTCTAAATAATCACTTTTGTACCTATTGTTTTTTTGAAAACTCATTAAAAATTCATCGTGTATTTTAAAATAGTAAATTTTAAAAAATATTGTCTGTATCCATATAAAATATTACATTTTACCCCATAATGTATCATGCATACACACGCATATATCTGTGTCTCCCCATTTTCTACACTTACATGGATGCACACATGCATAAACAAATAAAATTTTCACAAAATTACACCTGCCAATGATAAGAACTTTGATATTTTGTATTCTATTTTATTATACTTTAGTTTTATCTAGTTTATATCTTTTAATAATATTACTGCAGAACATTTGTTAAAATGGTATTGTGTCTGTATTGGTTAAGGTAAAATTTAAGACAGTGTAATAAAGAGCTCCAAATATACACATTTTTTGGAGAAAATGGAAGTTATGAGGCCAGAGGAGAGTGTGGCTTGTTGGCAATGTGGTTTTTTTCTATCTTGTTGCTCTGCCATTCTTGGGGAGTTGTCCTCATCTGGGAAATCTCAGCCAAGTCGCAGATATTTGTAGGTTTTGGTTCATGGGAAAGTGAAACCATAGTGCGTATAATTGATTTTATGCCAACATGTGGGAATTTGAAAGTTCCCTTTGGTTCACCTTCCATTGGTGATAATTGCATGGCTCTGCCTTGCCTTAAGTCTGAAACCGGGCTGCAATTTTAAGCTCTAATATTATGAAACAAAGGTGGAGAACTATCAGTCTCGCCTAAAATCACTCCCTCATCGATAAGACCTATAGTTTGAGCAAACATTACTTTAGAATATGTTAGCGTGTTAGTTTCAAACATAACTAATAATTCTCACTAATAATTCTGTCATATCAGGTTACACATTTTATTCTCATACATTTATTCACTCATTTGTCCTGAATTGAGTGACTAACCGAGTTTAGGATTCTATGAGTTCCCGGGGGTGAAAAAATAAGATATGGAGCAGCAGTTAAGTGCTTGGCTGCTAACCAAATGTTGGCGGTTTGAACCCACTCAATGGCTTTGCAGAAGAAAGACCTAGTGATCTGCTTCCATAAAGATTACAGTCTAGAAATCCCTCTGGGGCAGTTCTACTCTGTCACATGGGGTCGTTTGAGCCAAAATCGACTCTACAGTACCTCACAACAACAACATCTGCTTCAGGGTACTCATCCCCTAGTTATACAATTATTCTACATAATGAGAATTGCCATAATGGAGGTGTGTACAAAATGCAGTAGAATCAGAAAGAAGATCAGCATATTGTGCCTGGAACTGTCAGAGAATATTCTCAGAGATGTGGCATTCCACTTCTAGAGTACAGAAGCACAGAGTTGGAGAGGATGAGGCCAGGGAAGGAGGCTGGGCACCTTTCCATAAGTATAGATTTTGAACTAAAGCTGATACAGGGAGCTACTGAAGACGGAGGTCAGAGGAACACATGTCCAGTGCTGAGTTTCAGAAAGATCACTCTAGGAAGAGTATGGTGTATGGGAGCCAAGATATAGAAAGACCACTAAGGAGGTCATTGCAATATATAAGACAAAGAGCTTTGAAGAGATGAGCTAGAGAATCATAGTGGGAAGGGAGAGGAATAGGTTCCCAGGCGTTAGTGCCTTACGTAATGCTTGACACAAATTGACATTCTTTGGTTGACTACTTCCCTGTGACATCAAAACTTCTGATGCTATAATAAACACAGAGCATATAAGTCTGATGGGTCCTAATGAAACCTATTTTATTTAAGACCTTAGAAATTCTCTAGGATTAATTTTGATTTTTTGAGTTATTGGAATTAATTTCCACTAGGCCGTGTTCACATCTCCGTATTTCTGAAGAGAGAGGAGCACGAATTGGATATTATTGTTGCTGTTAGGTGCCATCTGGTCAGTTCCTATTCATAATGATTGATGCACAGCAGAAGGAAACACTGCCCAGTCCTGCACCATCCTCACAATCGTTGCTGTGTTTCAGCCCGTCATTGCAGCCACTGTATCAATCCATCTCGTTGAGAGTCTTCCTCTCTTTCGCAGACCCTGTACTTGACCAAGAATGATGTCCTTGAGGGTCTGGTCCCTTCTGATAATATTTCCAAAGTACTTGAGATGAAGTCTTGCCATTCTCACTTCTAAGGAGCATTCTGGCTGTACTTCTTCCAAGACAGATTTGTTAGTTCTTATGGTAGTCTGTGGTATATTCAATATTCTTTGCCAACACCATAATTCAAAGGCAGCAATTCTTCTTCAGTTTTCCATATTCATTTGTCGAGCTTTCACATGCATACGAAGTGACTGAAAATACCATAACTTGGGTCAGGCTCACCTTAGTCCTCAAAGTGACATCTTTGCTTTTTAACACTTTAAAGAGGTCTTTTCCAACAGATTTGCCCAATGCAATATGTCATTTGATTTCTTGACTGCTGCCTCCATGGGTGTTGATTGCAGATCTAAGTAAAAGGTAATCCTTGACAAATTCAATATTTTCTCTGAAATCCTTGACAACTTCAATCTTTTCTCTGTTTATCATGATGTTGCTTATTGGTCCAGTTGTGAAGATTTTTGTTTTCTTTATGTTGAGGTATTATCCATACTGATGGCTGTGGTCTTTGATCTTCATCAGTAAGGGCTTCAAGTCCTCTTCACTTTCAGCAAGCACGGTTGTATCATCTGCATATTGCAGGGTGTTAATGAGTCTTCCTCCAAACCTGATGCCCCGTTCTTCTTCATATAGTCCAGTTTCTCAGATTATTTGCTCATAATACAGATTGAATAAGTATGGAGAAAGGATACAACTCTGACGTACACCGTTCCTGATTTTAAACCTCGCAGTATCCCCTTGTTCTGTTTGAATGACTGCCTCTTGGTCTATGTACAGGTTCCTCATGATACAGTTAAGGGTTCTGGAACTCCCATTCATTGCAAAGTTATCCAAAATTTGTTATTATCCACACAGTCGAGTGCCTTTGCATAGTCAATAAAACACAGGCAAACATCTTTCTGGTATTCTCTGCTTTCAGCCAAAATCCATCTGAGATGAACAATGATATCTCTTGTTCCATGTCCTCTTCTGAATCTGGCTTGAATTTCAGGTGGTTCCCTGTTGATGTACTGCTGCAACTGCTTCTGAATAATTTTCAGCAAAATTTTACTCGTGTGTGATAATAATGATATTGTTCAGTAATCTCCAGTTTGTTGGCCAGGTAGCTGTCTTCCAAATTTCTTGGCATGGATGAGTGAGCGTCTTCAGCACTGCATCCATTTGTTGAAATGTCTCAATTAGTATTCTGTCAATTCCTGGAGCCTTGTTTCTCACCAATGCATTCAGTGCAGTTTGGACTTCTTCCTTCAGTACCATCGGTTCTTTATCATGTATTTCTTCCTGAAATGGTTGAAAGTTTACCAATTCTTTTTGGTACAGTGACCCTGTGTATTCCTTCCATCTTCTTTTGATGCTCCTTGCTCAGTATTTTGCCCACAGAATTCTTCAAAACTGCAACTTAAGGCTTGAATTTTTTCTTTAGTTCTTTCAGAAATTCTGAGCATGTTCTCTTCCCTTTTGGTTTTCTAACTCCAGGTCTTTGCACAAGTCATTATAATATTTTACCTCGTCTTCTGGAGCTGACCTTTGAAATCTTTTGTTCAGTTCTTTTACACTTCATCATTTCTTCCATTTGCTTTAGCTACTCTATGTTCAAGAGCAAGTTTAGAGTCTGTTCTGACATCCATTTTGGCTTTTTCTTTCTTTCCCGTCTTTTTAATGATCTTTTGCTTTCTTCTTTTATGACGTCCTTGATGTCATTCCACAACTCGTCTGGACTTTTGCCATTATTGTTGAATGTCTCAAATCTATTCTTGAGATAATCTTTAAATTCAGGTGGGATATACTCAAGGTTGTATTTTGGTTCTCGTGGATTTGCTGTAATTTTCTTCAGCTTCAACTTGCAGTTGCATATGAGAAATTAATGGTCTGTTCTGCAGTCAGCCCCTGGCTTTGTTCTGACTGATAATATTGAGCTTTTCGATCATCTCTTTCCACAGATGTAGTCGGTTTGATTCCTGTTTTTTCCATCCGGTGAGATTCACGTGTCAAGTCGCTGTTTATGTTGTTGAAAAAAGGTGTTTACTACAAAAAATCAGTCTTGCAAAATTCTATCATGTGATGTCAGGGGTCGTTTCCTTCACCAAGGCCATATTTTCTGACCACCAATCCTTCTTTGTTTCCAGCTTTCACATTCCAACCACCAATACTTATCAGTGCATCTTGACTGCATGTTTGATCAATTTCAGACAGTAGAAGTTGCTAAAAATCTGCAGTTTCCTCATCTGTGACCTTAGTGGTTGGTGCATAAATTTGAATAATAGTCGTATTAACTGGTCTTCCTTGTTGAGTATGGACATTATCCAATCACTGACAGCATTGTGCTTCGGGATAGATCTTGAAATGTTCTTTTGATGACAAATGAGAGACGCCATTAGACATTAAATAAATAAATAAATAAATAAAAACAACCATTGCCGACTCATAACAACCCTAGGCACTAAACAGGGAAGCAAGTGAACCTATTATTTTGTGAAGATTGTGCGAAGGTAAAATTTCCCCATCAAGTATCCTGTTCTTTTATATATGTCTACCCTATGTTCTGCAGGGGGTCCAAGTGAAATTCTGCATTTCTGGAATTATAAACATGAAATTGACAGTCTGAAGAACATAGAGTTACTTTAAGAAAAGTAATCATTGAATAGATGCAAGGAATCTAAAAGGAGATACATCAAAAACCAAAGTGTATTTGTGTTTAGAAAGAATACTGTACTAGGTACTAATGCTGCATTTTTTTAACTTTTACTGGGTTTAATCTGGAAGATTCCATATTTCTCCCAAAAGAAGATTTATCATTCAAACTTTCAAATCTGTGGACACCACCCTGCAACACAAACATACAACTACACGTGTGTACCCAAACACAGTTTTAAACATGATAGATTATTGTCTGTAGCTAATATATTATCTTTAATAACCTATACATTTTTCCTATTCCAGATCCTAATATGTGATTTAAGTCAGACAAGACATGTGTTTTATTCATTTATCCTAATGAGGTTAATTTTATATTCAAAAATGCGTATCTTTAATCTTTATGATAAATAAAATTTAGTTACATAATAAGACATCAATCAATAAAATACTGATATAATACTCTTTATTACAAATAGGCAATCAAAAAAGATATTTTTAGAAAAGTAACTATCTTTTAAAAAATGTTTTTGTTTACTTTCTCTCAACAAAAGTAGACTATTTCATAGTCTATCAACAAAATATTTAAACCTACTTGACATTCTGCTTTATTCTGTGTTTGAGAACCCATCACACAAAGCTTTGTACATCTTTACTGCTGTGCTAAATAATTTATGTTATGTTTGCACATGACCATAGCTTTCTCTTTCCAATATCATCTGCCTTATCTTCTCTCCTTCTCCAAATTACATGATTCAGAAAGTATATGCTATCATTAGATCACTTCAATGTCAGCCTGCCATCTCAAAATCAACATGTCAAAATTTAATTTCTTATCTTTCCCTAAGACTGGTTTGGCTGTCAATCTCTTAATCACACAGGATTAGTATATATATATATGTGCATACATATGTGTCATCTTTGACTCTTCCTCATCTACCGTATACAGCCCTTCACTACTAATAATTTTTAAAAGATTATTTTTTTTCTATTTCATGCTTAATCTTCGTATTGCCTCTGAGTTAGTTCAAGCCCTTTCCTATTCTTTAGGTATTTTATTAATTTATTTATTGATGTATTTGTTAATTTATTCATTTATTCAAACTTACTAGCCTGTTTTTTTTCTAAGCCATTTTGTACTCAATTATTTATTTAGTCAACATCCATAAAACACTCTCAATGTGCAAAATCTAGTTCTAATGAAAAAATGGAGAAGAAGAAGAAGATGAGTCTTTGTTGGCCAGCAGCTCAAGGGAAGTAGTCAATCACATGCCTGGCTAGAATGATTCATGTTAAATGCTAAAATCAAGACATAAGCAAACGGTCACGAGCAAATGAAGAACGTGGTTCCCTATGACTGAACGCTGGAATGGTTAGGGGACGATGATGACAGAGGCTAATATTTGCTGAGCACTTACCAGGTTCTCATCCATAGCCCTTTTTGGGTCACTGCAACCACTGTGATCTCTTCATTAACTGAATATCTCTGAGAATGACCACCTATATCATCTTAGATGCAAAACATAGTATGCTCTGACCTGAAGAACAAAAGAAGTGAGAGATTGTCCTTTTCTTTCCTTTTTCGTTTTTCACAATCTTTCTCCGTTTGACATTATCCCAGTCGCATCTAGCACAAGAAGCTAAGCATGAGGACAGAGGCCAAAACTGAAAACCTCAGGGCAGCAGACTGCACTCCAACACCAAAATACACCTCATAGCTCCTGACAAACAAAGCATTTCAACCAAGAGTAGGCATCTCCAAGAAAGCTGACATGGGATAATACAAATGTCTAAAGATAATCTGAGTGCTTCAAGCATCTCTATGTAATATTAGGAAAGCAATTTATAGAATCCATTCAGAAAAATATTAAATGGGGTAACCTTTTATGCCTGAAAATAGGGTTATTTATTACCTGTTCATCCTTAAACCCTTAATAATGCATTAAAACCAAAAAATACCCATTGGCATCAAGTTTATTCGGACTCATAGTGACCCCATAGGACAGAATAAAACTGCACCGTAGGGTTTCCTGTGAGTCAGAATTGACTGGACGACAACGGGTTATAGGGTTTCCAAACTTGTAAATCTTTATAGAAGCAGACTGCCGCAACTTTCTCCCGTGGATGGCTGGTGAGTTCGAAACGCCGACCTTTCGGTTAGCAGCCGAGAGCTTAAGCACTGCACCACCAGGGCTTCTTAATAAAGCATTGGTATATGCTATTTAAAACCTGAGTGCTGGAATCAGAAACAGCTGGATTCTAATTCTGGGGCCACTTCTTGCGAGGTATGTGACCTTGGACAGATGACTTTGAACTTCAGTGTCTACAGTTAAAGAGTAGTGAGAATGACAGTACCTGTCTCCTAGGGATATTAGGAGGATAAAAATAAGAGGGCATGTGAGCTGTTCAGTACAGTGCCTGGCTCATGGAAAGCGGTCAGTGCCTGCTAGCTATTAGTATTATCATCAACACTGCCATTAGCGTCCTATTTAGTAAGAGTCTTTTGCTTCTCTTCTCAGTGATAGGTGGGGGCTCCAGGAAAAACATTTTTTTTAAAAAAAGAGGAAACATTTAAATATAGTTCTGACTTTTAATCTAAGTTGGTTTAAAATGGTGAAAGTTCAACATTTCAAAAAAAATCGATGTTCCTGCAAAACACGCAGGTGTGCCTAAGATACACTCACTCTTAAGAGGGAAGTTTATTTGTGGGCAGATAAAGGGATGGCAGAAAGGCGATTCCCTCGGAGACAAAGAATCTAGATTTGTATCCTGGCTCGGTCACTTGGTAGCTAGCATTTGAGAAGCAATTTAAAAAGTCAGTTGTTCTGACTGTTAAGACCTTAGCATTTTCCAGTGCTGAGTGAAGTTTCTTCTGTCACTTACTGTTAGCAACAAAAGTTCAGAAAGAGAAGGTTCCCTCATCATTGTTGAGTGATCAATGACCTCACGTGTATAAAGGGTCTGAATACTAGCTTCAAAAAACCTTCTGCTAATCCCTATGGAAAATTTCCTCTCTTATTTTTCCAAATTTTAATGGGAAAAAATTTGCTGCTACTGGACCAACTCACTCTCCATCGAATTTGACGTGATTTCAAACACCCCAATGACATTTACAATTGTACAAATGAAAGCTTTCACAGAATTCCAGGGCATAACAAGTAGTTTTCTAAAGCCAGACTCTTAAGAAAAGAAAAATGGTGGGCACATTCTTGGCTAGGGGAAACAAACAAACACATAACCATTCACCTGGGGAGAGTCTAGCCTACAGAGCCAAGTACTGGAAATGTCCAGGTCCTTGACAGAGACCTTTAAAAAGTTGTAACAATGGCATCGGTGGAATTTCAGTGTATGAGCTAGCAGTGATTTCTTTGGCTTTGAAAAGAAGGAAATTCAGTTTTGCTTAGATGTTTCATTATCCCAAACAGATAAGAGCTGAGAATCATTGTTAAAATAAAAGGGAAATGTTTCCTCTACATAAAAAATACTTTTTAATACATATAGTTTTATTTTTTATTAAAGTGTTTTCCTGCCCAGCCTCTGTTCGTCCTTTTCTTGCAAACACGTTCCCAAATCTAATAGTTCTTGTTTTCTAGAAGTAAAGTAGTTTTTGAGCTTCTAGCCCCAAAGGGAAGCATCACAGGCAGAGAACAAGGGTCAACCTTTATCTTTTCGTCTCTTGTTTCAGGCGATAAGGCCTCACTAAAAATATTCAGAAGAAAAATTACACAGGTATGCATAAAACAGTGTGAGCTCCGAGTTATTGTATAAGAAATTCATATCTGTGAACAATAACTGTCCTTTGTTAGTGTTGCCAAATTCACCACACATTTGAAAAAAAATTAATACATTTCTTGAAAGATAGAAAATCAAAACAGTCTTGCAGGCAATATAAGCAGTCATATTTTAACACTATTGGGAGAATTTCTTATAAGTAAAATATATATATAGAAACTGATCACCAGTGCAGACAAAAAAAAAAACAAAACTTGTCATCTTAGTTCTCAAAACCTGTTCAAATATTCCTCAAAATATTTTTGGAGGAAGAATGATGCCATACCAGCAGGGAGAGAACATTTACTGCACATACACACGGGCCTGAATGCTGCTTGATAAAGCCTGCTGCAGATTCCTAGTTAAAAAAAAAACAAACCTGATCTTCTGATGTTTTCAAATTTTAAAGAGCTACCCAGGTCAATTTTACAACTCACTCTGAGCTTAAACAGAAATAAACAGACTTGTCCAAATGGTCAGAGATCATGATGATAAAAGAAAGTTTTCTATAATGTGGTAATAAGTCGTTAAGATTTTGTTTCACTATCACAGATGCCTAGAGGTTTCTTTTGTTCTGTTATAGAGAGAAAAAGTAATAATGGATAACCATTAAGAAAATACCCCTCCAACTGCATTGAAAACATGATGTAGAGAATTGGGTAGAAAATGTATAGTCACTATAGACATCTCTGTGTTTACATCACATGTGAGTTGGTTAGCTTCTTAACCCATGGACCTTCATCTGTTTAAATGGGAAAACCACTATATATCTTGGTGCTCTGTTGTGAGGGTTACCTCAGTAAATAGGTGTGAAAGTGCCAGTCACACAATAGGTTCTAACCAAAAACCAAACCCACTGCCATAGAGTAGATTCCGACTCATAAGCAACCGTATAGGACAGAGTAGAACTGCCTCATAGGGTTTCCAAAGAGCAGCTGGTGGATTCTAACTGCCAGTCTTTTTTGGTTAGCAGCTGAGCTCTTAACCACTACTCCACCAGGGCTAGAAGATCTTAAATAACTTTACTTCCCCCTCTATTCCCTCCTTCTCTCCTTCCCTTCCTTCCTTCCTTGCTTCCTTCCTTTCTTCCCCTCTCCTTTCCTTCCTTCAAAAGCTGGTTAGTCTGGGCATGATATACCATAAACTGCAGGGGTCTAAGGTTTTGATTAGCATAAGTGCTTACTTTGAAGAGGATGTCCCTACGCATTTATTTTTTTCCTGAATTGTTTTCATGTTTTTTCAGGCACTATTTCCTCAAATTAACTCTTTAGGTTATTCCTTCTTGGAATATAATATGCAAATCTTTTTTTGTTTGTTTTCCTTAGCACTTAAACTTAGTAGGTATTGAATGAATGAATGGATGGATGGGGAATGAATGAATGACATCTCTTTAGTTTGCCCTATAATCTGCACTTTAAACACCAGCTTCAGTCTTTTTCTACTAATCTTTTATTTTTTGGCATGATTCACATTATGTTATAATATATGTTGACACGGTGGCTGCAACAGTGGGGTCAAGCATAGCAAGGATTGTGAGGATGGTGCAGGACAGGGCAGCATTTCGTTCTGTTGCCCATAGGGTGCCTATGAGTCAGAACCGACTCAACAGCACCTAACAGTAACATACTCTGTTATCAAGGAAACAAAGTAGAAAAATGAAAAAAAAAAAAGAGCAAGCCTGGAGGTTGAAGAGGGAAGGAATGCATCTCTCACCTCTGGGTTCTCCTTCTGTCCCTGCTGTCTCCTCTTAGTCCGCTACCTCTCAGCAGGCTTGGCATGTTTCAGGGCCACCATAAATGTTTGTTATGTGGATGTCAGCTAGCCTGCAAAGAAGTTCTAAGCTTATTTACTGCCTACAGTTGCTAAATCCTGAAGGATATGGCCACAATTAGAGCTGTAAAATGGCTGCTTAGTTTTGATCATGCCAAGGGCTAAAAATGACATAAAATACAAGACAAGGCCACTTAGTGAGAGCAAGGATGCAGCTGAGACCAATGCATTGTAGAAATGACTGTGATTCCCAGGGGCTTGGTTTGCTGTCTTCTGATTTCAAACGGGGTCGGAGAAGCAGTGACGCTCTGACAGGCCATTTTCCATTAGTGCAAATAAAACCCAATAGCATCGCAGACTTACATTTGGCAAAGTTATTAAAAAATTAATATGTTGTAAAAGTGAAGTCCTTGGAAGTACTTGCTATTGTGTATTTGCAAGAGAGAAGAAAGTGCTGGAGTCTGCATACCCAGCATGAAAAGCTCAGAAAACCATCAAAAATGTTAAGATACTAACTTTTAAGTTCTCTTATTTTAGCATTAAGGTTTCCAGAATCTTGAAATGAGTCTTTCTGTTGTATTTATGGCAGTTTGATAGAGTTGAAAGGGTTCTGCTCATGCAGTCTGATAAATCTCAGTTATCTGTACTCTCCTACTTAACATTTGCGTTTTGTGGGTCCTAGACACATTGTTTTAAGTCTTTGAATCTCAGACGCCTCCTCTGAGAAATGAAGGTAAGAATATGGGATTGTTTTAAGGATTAGCCAGAGAGATGTTAAGCTGTGGATATTTAGTAGGCGTCCAGTGAACATTTTCCCCCATTTTCCTTCTCGTATTCTCTTTCCTCCTTCTCCTCCCCATCCTATTTTGAGTATTATTAGTAGTATTAGTATTCTTCTGCCGCAGCTGCTATCCCTACTGTGGTGGCTATTGTTAGCATCATTTATTTTGGGCTCGTTAAGAATCTAACAAGGTCCCTGAGAGGTGCAAATGGTTTGTGCTCAACCACAAACCTAAAGGCTGGTGTTTCAAATCTACTCATCGGTGCCACAAAAGAAAAAAGAAAAGTTTAGAATAAAAATACAGCACTGAAGTCCCATGTGACAAGATAATGTATGCACCTCAGATAATAAGGGGGAAACACACACACACACACACACACACTGTAGATGTTTCTTCATCCCTAAATAAACAAAGTGGAAGTCAGCATCAATTCCCGATAGTAGAACAACTGCTGCGGACTGCCTGTCTACGAGACAGTTACCCTCCCAGAAGCTGGTAAGCTCTTTGAGGGCAGCAATGGATTAATATTTGTTCACTGTTTCATTCCTCACAATACACTTTATTGAATGAATTAATGAACAAAGGAGTGAATAGACTAATTTCAATTTTGAGTGTGATATATTTGAATGGATATTCACGCCTTTCAAAGGCAAGCTACCTCAAGTGAAATGTTAAATAAGTCAGCTAGTCTTTGCTACAGAAAATAATAAAAAATAAAAAGTGGAACAAGCATGGAGATGAGGGTATGTGCAGCTTGTTCCTACTCTTGAGCAGGAGGTCAATCTGTCATGTTGTAAAATGAAAGAAATGGTGACCCCAAGGCATGGAGCCGTGATGAGGGTGACCTGTAGCCAAAACATGACCTGAGGGACCTGAGTGTTGCATTATAGGAAGGCTAATTCTTGCTTCCAAACCAAGACAGAAGTTGTTTTTAATTTGTAGCTATATTTTGGAAAGCAAACTCCACTCTAAGATGTATAACACTTTCTCATGTAGGAAAATCAAAAGCCTGGATAATCAAGACTAGGTTATACCCAGGTGAAAATCTCGATCGAGTCACCCAACAGAGTATAGCTTCCATTTTCTTCTTTCGTTGGAATTTTGGGCCTAGGACTTTAAACAATGGAATAAAATTCCAAAGCTTTCCTGAATGAGTAAAACTATCACAACAGACAAGAATATTAGCCCTGGTTCACACCAGGTTGATTGAAAACAAAACCTGCTTCAGTCACAGGATAATTTTGTTCAGGTCCTACCATTGTCTTAAAATACAGACTTTCTTGAGAGATGGAATTTTGCACAGAAGTCTGGAAAACGAGCAATTCTTTATCCATTCACTTGCTATATTCTTGATTTTGGTATTCTTTGAATTGCGACACCTAACTCAAAACCCAAATACTTTTTTATTCCCAAGCTTACAAATTGATTTGGCATGTTTTTCTCTTCCAAGGCCTTTCCATATGTATTCAAATATTTTGATTGGAATTCGTTTTTCTTTTGATTAATGGTCTATCTCCAAGTTTATTCAGAGTTTCCTGCAAATAAAATTCTCTTTATCTCTCTGCCTCTGTCGTCCTCATCCCTTCCTTGTTCTACAGTGTGGTCATACTCACTGGTCTGGAAATCTAGCCAAGTATTTTCAACTGCTTTGAGATAATGAGAAGAGAAGGGGTGATGCAGATGTCATCCAGTTTATTCTGCTCTCTGGTCATTATGAGGAGAGTTAAAAGATGAACATGGTAGCACTGTCTCTGAAGATGTGGTTCAGAATCTGAATATGAAAAATGATTTGTCATGCATTTACTCTTAGTACACGCTTCAATGCGACCTGTTAAAGTACTGAAAATCTAAAGTCTTGCCTCCGTTTCAGATAGTAAGGTTTTCTTATTTTAGGACTTTGGAAGAACTGTTAGTATTTAAAACTATCTCTGTTTTTACTATAATTTCTGTGGGAAAGTTCTTATTCCATTAGATATTTTACACATATTCCATGTTTGAAGTTATTTACGAGATCTTTGCCGACATATTGATAGCACAGCTTTTGAAAAGCCGTTGGTACTTTATAACTGCAGGTCAGTCTTCTATTTTAAATAGCTTCTCACGCAAAGTTTATATATTCTTCCTTCTAACTTACTCAAGGATAAAGTTATTACTTTTTACTTATATATTTATTTCTGTCTAGCAACATTAACATTTTCTTAATGGGTCATTCTCGTTAGTGTAGAAACGTGATTTTTTTTTCTCCATCTTAAAGAAATCTTCGCTTGATCACATCTCCCTCAACTATGCCCCATTTCTCTGCTCTCTTATGCTGCTCTTTGAAGTTGTCAGTGCTTGAAATTTCCCCTTTTGTCATTTTCTGTGGTTCTCTCTTGAATTTACTCCAGTCAGATTTCTGTCCACAGTATATCCATCAACATCACTGTTATCTGGATCACCAGTGTCCATCCACACTTTGAAATTTCTCTCCTTCTCCACACGCATCGATAGAGTAAATAATAGCCTCTTGCATGAAACAATCTCTTCCTTTGTCTTCTGTGAGTTCACTTTCGTCTTATAAGGCCCCTGATTCTTCTGTCTCATTAGTTCCTCTCCAGTTTTCTTTGCTGCATCTTTCTCTTTGTCTTAGTTTTAAATATTGGAGTGATTTAGGGCTCAGTGTTCACGACTTCTCTATGTATATTTACTTAAAAGGTGATTTTACCTAGTACTATCTATACACTAAAAACTCCCAAATTTATATTTCCCTTCTACATCCCTCTGAAATCCAATTGTTCATTTGAACCTCCACAAGGAAGTCTGCAAATCTAGTAATCGTCTCAAACTTGAAATGTTTGAAGCCAAATTCTTGTGTTCTACTTGCCAGTAAGCTTCCCTTTTCCTTCCTAATTTTAGTGTCAGCTGTTTATTTCCATGGGCTTTGAAATAAATGATCTTTGGGTGCCGACAGGCACCCAGTTATTTTTGTCCAGCAGCATTTGGGAAAGCAGACATTTGGAAATCTTAACTGAGTGACTATTTAAATACTATCCCTAATAAAAGGCAACAGAGAGTCATTGCTTATACAGCACTGAGCTTCTGGTGGGGTGATGGAAAACGTGGACACGGAGAGTGGTGGAGATTGCACAACATGATGGACGTAATTATTGACACCGAACTGTGCCTATAAAAATGGTTAATATACCAAATGTTCTGTCATGTGTATACAGTTACTGTCAGGCTGGTGTCTACTGATGGCGACCCCATGTGTGCAGAGTAGAACAGCTCCATAGGGTTTCCAAGGTTGTGACCTTTCAGAAGCAGATTGCCAGGCTTGTCTTCTGAGGCACCTCTGAGTGGGTTCAAAATGTCAACCTTTCAGCTAGTGGTCTAGTGCTTAACTGTTCGTGCTACCCAGGGGTTCACTCGCTCTCTCTCTGTCTCTCTCTCTATGTATATACATACATACTCATTACCGTCCCGTCAATTCTGACTCATAGCGACCCTATAGAACAGAGTAGAACTGCCCCATAGGGTTTCCAAGGGGCAGTTGGTGTATTCAAACTGCTGATCTTTTGGTTAGCAGCTGAGCTCTTAACCACTGCACCACCAGGGCTCCAGGTATATATATATGTATACACACACACACACACACACACACACACACACA
>NW_004444170.1:2097504-2121247 GCF_000243295.1 Trichechus manatus latirostris | reverse complement strand
ACACACACACACACACACACACACACACACACACACACACACACACAAAGCATACATATACATCAAAACCTGTTGCTGTTAAGTCGATTTTGACTCATGGAGACATATATTTATTTAACTTCTTTATTGTCTTAAATATATATTTATTGTCTTAAATACATGTATGCACATATATTTAACATATGCATATATGTACATACATATGTATACATATATATTTAACACAATAAAAAAAGTTAAATAAATACAACAAGAAAAAAAAAGGCAGTGTGGAACCATCTTGTACTTAGGCAATATTTATTTCGTTACGATTTCCTAAAACAGATGGGTCTTGTGAAGTGGAGTAGGAAGGACATATGTGATACTGTGAAAAGCAACAAAAATGGAAGCATGAGATGCTCTGATTAAGCTAAAATTGGGCAATGGTACATTCAGTCAATTAATAAGTATTTATTGCTCACTTACTCTCTGCCAGATCTCTGCTCTGTGTTGCAGTTTCTGTTGGGAGCAAGAGTTGTACAGTCTTTTCCCTCAAGGAACGTGTAGTCTGCATCCTACATCCCCTGAAAAGAGGAGAAATTCTCTTATATAATGTAATCAGGACCAAGTTAGTTAAGCAAAGAAGTATTTTGAAAAAGGGCATCACAAAAATGTATATATACCTAATATAAACATTTTATTTTAACTTAAAAGGCATATATATGCATTTTATCCAATCTTTAGATGCAGGATCACAATCTTTTATTTTACTTGTATGTATTTATTAGAGTTCCACAATGTTTTTCTTGCCAAACCACACCAAAATGCATTCCATTTCTTCTGTAAATTGTAAAGTCCTTCTACATTGTTGTTGCTTTTTATCCAAACATTTATAGTTATTTTACTTGCACCTAATTCCAGGGAATTACTTATACATAGCATGCATTTAGGGAGATACCCAAAGCTTTGAACGTAGAGATTTTTGTTTCTGGGAAAATTTTATTTCATTTCTTAGTTCATGGGTTTCTAAAACAATTGAATTACTTAATTACAGTTGCAAAGTTAACTGATATAAACAGGTTTCATGTGGGCACAGAAGTGTGTGGGTGCACTGTGGAGTGGGGTACTAGCCATGAATCAGTCACTGTGTTTTACAGAGAGAGTGGAGAGCACTGACAAATCCAGACTTGTGGTGAAGCGTAGATTGATAGACCGATTGTTGGCTGAGGGCAAACCTGTGGAAGGAACAGTCATTTGCAGTAGGGCCCTAGCTCGCCTGGAATATACGTAGCAAGTGGTAAGCTTTTATGTTAAATCTGAATTAACACTTTATTTAGAAAATTTAGAAAGCAGCTTATCAACTTTCTGTTGTTACTCCAGCATGCCACCTTAAAAAAAGAAAAAAAAAAAAAAAAAGTTGCCGTCAAGTATACTGACCCTTGAAGACCCCACGTGTGTCAGAGTAGAGCTGTGCTCCACAGGGTTTTCGGCCGCTTTTTTCAGAAACAGATCACCAGGCCTTTCTTAGGAGGTGCCTCAGGGTGGACTTGAACCGCCAACCTTTTGGTTAGCAGCCAAGCATGCTTACCCAAGGATGCCAGTGTATCACCTAAGGGTCCCATTTTCCATCCCAGATATCTCATCAGATTGTTTCTTCCAAACACAAATGTAGAGTCCTAAGAAGAAATTTATAAGAATTACTTGTTCCGGCTCTTTGTATTTCCCATGGTGTTTTGAGACTCAACGATATTTCAGAGCCTCTTATCTGTTGGCATCCCCGGATCAATTGTGTTAGTGCTTAAATCACAGCAGGACGGTGGAAGGAAATTAGATCACACCCCAGCCCATGCTGAAGTGAAAGTTCCAGGTAGAGGAAGAAGCATCAGGTCAGAGCAGCTGAAGTGTGATGGCAGCAGAGTGACAGAGAAGGGGAGATGGTGGAGTGCTTTGAGATAATGATCCAGAGTGTCTGTTTTATATAGACACTGATGGGAATTCTATCTTGTCAGAAATAGAAACAGCCCCAGTCTTCAAGTTGGCGTTGTTTACATGCCTATTAAAGCATTGCCCGTGGGGTCTCATTTGAAAAAGGGAGTAGAGAATCTGAAGAGGCTTAAGGAGCACAGAGTCCTAGAGTATGAACACAAGCTCTGTGCGCTGCAGCTTAAGAGTGGAGCGGTCTATTTTTAGTCCTTAGAGAAAAAAGCTCTTGGTCGTCATAACCTTCTTTCGATAAATGAAAAGCTTTTATTTAAAAAAAGAACACACTACCCACTTAGTGTATCTCTACAAGGGATCAAAGAAGAATAAAAAAAATAAACTAAAACAAAAAAAAAAACCTATAGAAACATAAAGGAGCTCTTCCTGATTCTAACGAGTAATTACGCTACAGATGGCAATCTCTAACTTTAATACAGAACGACTTTAGACATTGATCCATCTGGATACAAATGGTAGACCCAGATGACATCTTACCTGCAATGCCTTATTATCACTGCTCTTTCATATATGCCTTCTATTGCATTATGCATCACTTGTCAGTGCCTTGAACTGATAATGATATGAAGTAATGTTGTAAGCTGCCATCGAGTCAGCCCCTGACTAGGAACAAAATTCTGCCCAGTTCCATGCCATTCCCATGATCAGTTGTGGATTGGACCATTGTGACCTGTAGGATTTTCATTGGTTGATTTTTGCAAGTAGATCACCAGGCCTTTCTTCCTAGTCTGTCTTAGTCTGGAAGCTCCTCTAAAACCTGTTCAGCATCATAGCAACACGTGAGCCTCCACTGACAGACTGGAGAGGGCTATGCATGAGGTGCATTGGCTGAGAATCAAACCCGATCTCCCGCGTGGAAGACAAGAATTCTACCAATCAACCACCAAAATTAACGGAAAAAACACGTTACAAGGAAGTACCTACAACTTTTTTGTGATATCAAAGTTCAACTCTGAATCTTAATTGCTTCTTTATACAGAATGCCGTATGATGTTTTATTCTACTAGCAAGTGTAAAAAGAACCCCTTCCCCCCCAGTCATAACCCAAATCCCACAACCAGAGTCTAAACACTGTTACAAAAGGATGTAGGTCTGGAAACTCCTTTAGCAACTTCTTGAAGATTACACTCAGTACCATTTCAAACACCTAGAATAAAGTGTGACACAAAATCTATATGATAATGCAATTTATTCAAATATTAAATGATTTATGACAAAATGTTTCCATATTAATTTGAATAAATTGATATTTTCTTCTTATATGACAAAAAACCCGTTTGCCGTTGAGTCAATTCCAACTCATAGCTACCCTGTAGGACAGACTAGAACTGTCTCATAGGGTTTCCAAGAAGCAGCTGGTGGATTCGAACTGCCAACCTTTTGGTTAGCAGTTGAGCTCTTAACCACTGAGCCACGAGGTCCCCAAAAGCAAGACTGAAATTTCTGTGAGAATGTAAAATTTAAAAGACACACGTGTGTTCATATCAGGAGGTTTATTTACAGAGGTGGAAACTTCAGAAGCAACATGGTTGCTGAAAAATGTTTGGTGCATTAGTTATCGCTATAGGAGCATACCGAAAAGGAGCACCATGTTATGGAAATTTCTGTCCACCATGTGCCCTTGTGGGAGTGAGCAGAACTGTTTTTTTCTGATCTATAAAGTAAAAAGTAATGGAGAGTAACAACAATGAATACTTACTGTATTTAGCTTATATTAATTAGTGTTGTTTCGTGAACAAAACCATCATCATCCTCATCACCATCATCATCATTAATTTTGCTTGGACTCCTAGAACTTAATGATGCCGACCAGGTGAATACTTAAACGGGAAATGGCAGATAGGAACCTTAGATAAACAAGTTATGGTTACTTATGGAACTACGCAGTGACAACTTTTACATGTGATACAAAACAGCCTGTAACAATTCTTAAAATTAATATTTTGTCGGTATTCACTGGTTTTCCCTCAATGATAAAGATGGTAGTTTTATGAAAGGAATACCAATACACTTTGCAAGTGTGCATTTAATTGGAAAGGCCCAAAATTCAAATAGCAAAAGCCATAGATTTATTTTTTTATGTTTAAAATAGCAAGTGCCGATTTTTAAAGCATATTATCTTAAAATGGTTTTATTTCATCCAAAATTTTATAGGCTTCAGTTGTAGACTACTAATTTCTACAGCAGAAATCATCCTTTTTTTTAATCTGAAGGATAATTTTTTCCATTCATATCATATTTGTGGATTTACGAATAAAGTATACTATTATCACATTTCAAAGTTACACACACAACCTTTATCCAACTTGCATATGTATACCTGATTCAAACTGTGAAGTTATAGCGTGTACTTTAATTTAAAAAAGGTGCTAAGAGGATGAACAACTGATCATTGATTACTTTTGTCTAGTATCTGGTTTTAAACAAGTGTTCAATAATGTTACGTGAAAAATACAGTTCAAGTATTTGTGTGCAACTTACAATATGTTTACTTTTTCCAAATAATAAATTGCTCATCCTTCTCACATTAACATAATATGTCAATTCTAACATCTATATCTCATTAATAGTATAAATACCAAGGTAATAAAACCCAGTGTAATGGTATTTGTGTGTGATACACGTGAGCTCCCAGATACTTTTAGGTGACATGAATACTATTTTTGAAGTATATTATTTATATATTCCAGTCCTGTACTTTAATGTATACCTAATACGTTATAGGAAAAATAAAGTGTATTATTGTCTTTGAATGAACATAATTACCTCTTCATGTAATCAGCAGTGTTCTTGGCTTTGATGATAAATATGTTTACACACATTTTGGACATAACTTCCGTAAAATGTCTCATAATATTAGTATTGATCATCCAGCTTTAAGTTGCTATTCTTGTAACTATAAGGTCAAATATTTTGCTTTGATATGATGACAGTTATTACAAAATCATAACAATAGTGAAAACATTTCTAGAACATGCATTTTTCTCCCAGGAGCAGGTACAGTTTCCCACAGGAAAATGACATACACATTGTGGGTCTCACTTAAATGCAGATGGATTTTTTTTATCATCTTCAGTACTAAAAAAAGATTCAAATTTATTAGTCTTAATGAATATTATATTGTGTAAAAAGAGTGGGACTCAAAGTCTCTTAGACTGTGAATTGAATCTTCTTTCCTGGACGAGTCACTTACCCCTTTGTTGACCCAATTATTTTCTACTTTGAATTTTTTGTTGATGCCATGTGTTTTCATTAATGGAAGCAAGCTGAATCATTGAGTGTGTCTGAATTTCTGGTAGGTAGTATGGATTTTTTTCTTGACACCTCCCAGCAACCTACTCTAAGTTGGTGGTACATGTGAAATACTGCTGATTATACCCCAGAGACACCACTGGGGTCAACTGGTACGTACGTGTAACAAATAAAAAGTTTCAAAATTTCTATTTTTCCTGCCAAAAATTCAGACACTTCATACAATAACCTATAAAAACACTGATTTGTGGCACGTGCCTTCTTCTTTAGTTTTAATCACAAAGGCCCCTGCCTTGTGGGAGCATGCCCTGTCAGTAGTACAGCAGCTTCCCAATAGACCCCAGAGTCTGGAAAGTTCATGGTCACTATATGTACCGCCAGGCACGGAAGTGTTAAAGCCTCCATGTGGATGTCTGTATAAATGGGATTTACGTGTTCCACAGAAGTTTGGTCTGGAAAGTCAATGAGAGCAGGCTTAAACACTTTACACAGTTTCCACGGTGAAGTAGATACTGTTTGTGTAAATTCTAAAGCATACTCTGCCCTCAAGTTTTAGATTTTAAGGAAATTGTTCTTCTGGTGATTATTAAATGTCTATACTTACTGGGCATTTCCATCAGCATTTCAAAAGGACATGGTAAATACTGAGATATATGACCATTAGCTAAGCAAACCACTTTCAAGTATTATTTGCTTTTAAGTTTTCTTCTCTATTTTGATAAAATGTGCAATATTGGGCATTCATTTTTGACAAATAAAATTGGACCCATCTTACAAATTCATAGATTCTACAATGTTCAAAATGGGTATTTTGTGAAGTAACCCACTTTTCATGACTTGAATCAAGGGATAAGGTGTATTTCACATAGTTCTTTGTTTCTCTATATTAAAATCTCTTTGGGTTTTCAGGAATGTTGGCAAATTTTCATGAGTTTAGCCAGTCTTCCTCCTCTGGAAGAGATCTGTCCTAACTCTGACTCTCAAACTTGGATGCCATAGGTATTGTAATTGGATTATCCCCAGTTAGCCAGTGATAATGAGGTCAAGGCATGGTACCAAATTGCCCGAAATGTGTTTAAAAGTAGTTGTCTACATAATCCACTATGACTCCCTAGTGAGTTTCCCAAGAGATCATAAAAGAGGAGCCATTTCCACTAATGCACTCAAATAGGTTTTAATGGTTTTAGGTGTACAAGTCAGACATAGAAGTAGCCAGATAGAAAGCTGACCTCTGCTCATTGTTGAAAGGGGATCAATATACTGCGCGAGTTACTAGCAGCTGTATCTCTCTGACACTCTTGTAATGCCAGAAATAAAGAGAAAGGATCCTTCAGCACTCTAAGCTGAAACCCCACTGAGCTTACATCTGAAGAGATCAGCTGGGTATAGAAAGTAGAAATCAGGTCCTTGTGTTTAACAAAGGACAAATCATTTTTTGCTGAGATTTCCAAACAGCACAGCGCTAGTAGTATTTGTGAGTTAAGAGCTTGAAGCAAATAACTATTCCTGAAATATTCAAGTAGTTGAGTTACACTTAATGTCACTTTCATGACTGGATATTGCCTTTTTTGTTGTTTTTCTGTGAAAATGAGCCCATTCATCGTATTCAAATCTGGAAGACTTTTTCCATTGAGGATAGCAAGTGAATGCTGAACCTATTACACATATTCTCACTGGATTTGTGTACCCTGTAGTCCAGGATTCTTCTAGGAGGGAGGAGGAGCATAGACAAGCAGGAGATGTGTTTTGGACAGTTGGACCCCATTCAGAGCATAATCCTGAAGAATCAATAATCCTAACAAACCCTAATGGAAGGAAGCATTGCATAGTGACTCTGGACTGTAGTACAAAATGCATTTTGTTCCATTTAAAACAGAAAATGTAATTTTTGACGCAGTCTAAAATCAGCCCAACATTGAGAGGAGTGACTATGTGTAGCCACTTAGCTTTGAATCAAATAAACATTTGTATACACATTAAATATACACTACACTATTCTTTTTTTTTTCCTCTAAATTTGTTTGTGTTGTTAAGCGGTCCAAAATCTATGGAAATTCCGGTGGTCAGAGACATATTTATTTCAATTTTATAAGGTTTGATTCATTAATATTCTTGCCTCTCACTAGGCAAAATAATAATAATATAATTTTTTAAATTATCAAATTACTCAAAGTTCTTGTTATACAGCTTTGAAATCAAATGTATTTATTCCTTCATTCAGCATATTGAACACGATACTAGGCAAAGAAGATAATATAGGTAAGGAAAACACTACCCCTATGTTAGAGCAGGTCACATATGTAGGGATAAATTATATATTTAGCTATAGTACAATTTGACTATATTTTTGCTACAAGGATTTTATTGTGGCATTGCATTTGTGAGCTTCCAAAATCTTTTTCATACATCGTATTAAAACCTCATGAATCCTGAGGATTTATTATACCATGGTTTTACAAACCCAAAGTTTGGCTGTCTTTAAATGAAAATAGTCTCCCTATTAAGTAGACAGGACAGGTTGTACAGATGATAAATCATAGATGCATGGAAGTTAAAACTTCTGACCGAGGTCACCAGTTGCATTAGTGTTATATTTTTATTTTTGTTAGCTGCTGTTGAGCTGGCCCCGACTCCTGGTGACCTGATGCACAATGGGATCAGACCAGTGTGGCTGATTTTTTGGAAGTAGATTTTTAGGCCTTTCTTTCTAGTCTGTCTTAATCTGGAAGCTCCGTGAAAACCTGTTGAGCAAAATAGCGACACGCAAGTCTCCACTAGGGGTAGGTGGTGGCTAGGCTTGAGGTGTGCTGGCCAGAAAAGAGCCTGGGTCTCCTACCACGGAACCACGCGCAGATGACTCCAGAAACCAGTTGCTGCCCAGTTGATTCCAACGATGGCGACCCCAGGTGTGTCAGAGCTCAGCTGTGCTCCATGAGGTGTTCAGTGGCTGAGTCTTCAGTAGATCACCAGGCCTTTCTTTCAAGGCAGGTGTGGGCAGACTTGAGCCTCCAAACTTTTGGTTAGCAGTCGAGCATGTTAACCATTTGCACCACCCAGGGACTCCGCAGATCACCCCGGAACTCCAGTTTTCTGTTTGGTTCCGTGGTCCTGTCTGTTCTCCCACAGTAGCCGCTTGTTATTTGTCAGATGGAATTCTAAATCACAAACTATTAGCCAAGGTTATTTTTCTAAAACTTCACTTTATACATACTCCAATTCTGGAATTCCTTTTAATATTATACTTTAAATGGAAAGTCATAGCTGCTGGTATTGCATTTAATCTCATTTTTTATTTTTTCTTTAGTATATTGTACCATATTATTCTGGTGAAATAGATTCTGTTTTGAGAAGCAGCCATGCTATAGGTGTTCTTCCTGTGACATTTGTGAAAACTATTCACATTTTCCAAAAATGTTACGCTCCACCTCTGTTTTAACTGCTGAAACACAGCAAGACATTAAATTCCATTTCTATATATATGTGTGTATATGTGTGTGTGTGTGTGTGTATATGTATATATCCTGCTTTGAGAACTCAAAATACAAAAATCACAAACCATAGACTAAGAAATGGTATTTCACATTATAAAGAATTTTTCACTTTAGAAAAAAGGCTCACCACAAGGATTCTCTCTTTAAAAGATTTAATGATCTGTAAGTAAGCACCCAAATTCAATTAAAATGGCTAATTATTTTGCAGGTGAAACATAGAAGAGAAAAATACAAAGTGGAGGTGTTAGTTGCTATCAACAATTGGTAAAATCAACCAAAATTGGAGTTGAATGTATGTATGTGAGATGTATATAGGACATCTTTTTCAATTTTTTATGTCTCTTTAATGAGATAAAATTTTATTTATGAAAGTGAAAGGCAACAGTTCAAGATCTTGAAGGGAAATAATAATTTCTCCTTTCAAAGTCACAAATGCATTTTAGGAATGTATTAAGTAAGTTAAAACTCACTAGCTTTTACAGAAATTCATAAATCAAATTACTTTCATCCAGGAGTACAAAATAAATGGAAATTTAGCTTTTGAAATAAATAGAAAAAGGAACCAAATGTCTTTGTACTAGCCATCTAAAAGTATACTCACCCCCAAAATCTATCATGTCTTGGAAATGCTCCGTAATTCCTGAGCATCTTTATGGAAGCTGGTCTTTACAGTAGACTTTTGAGGAACTAACTATTCACTTAGAAAACACTTGTAGAAACTGAAACACTTTCGGCAGACGTGATGCAATAATGGCCTGAGCCTTAAGAGAATAGTTTTCTTACTAAAAGCCTGGAAATGAGATGGAGACGGGGATGGAGCTAGAGATGTGAGGGTGGGGGTGGGGGGAGAGATCATCTCAGAGCACCATTATCCCTGTTAAAACCCATTTTATTTATTTATTTAGTGGTGGAGGTCACATTCACAAAATATAAAAATAAAAACAAAAACGTGTGTGTTGTGTACCATCTGCGTCCCATCCTTTTTGTCTAACTGCACAGTTCCCATCCCACGCCTCCCTTCAGGTAATGGCTGTGTCATTAGTTCTTGCTCATCCTTCAGAGCTTCTTTATCCATAAACAACTACCCAAAACCATAAACCCGCTGCCATCGAGTCAATTCTGACTCATAGCAACCCTGCAGGACAGGGTATACCTGCCCCAGAGGGTTTCCAAGGCTGTAGATCTTTACAGAAGCAGACTGCCACCTCTTTCTCCACGGAGCGGCTGGTTGGTTCGAACCGCCGACCTTTATGGTTAGCAGCCAAGTGCTTAACCACTGTACCACCAGGGATCCTTTAAACAACTACATATATGTGTGTATATATATATATATGTATATATATATATATATATACACGTATCTGTGTCTATGTGTCTGTGTATATATACATATACAGACACATATACATTATGTATATATACACAGACACACATATATACATACGTATATATGTATATGTATATATATGTGTGTGTGTAGCTTTTCACAAACAATAGCATGATTTTTTCTGTACTTTGTTTATATAATTTCTATCAATGTATAGTGAACTTCCTTATTCTTTTATGAAGTTAGTTTTTGAAGATATGTACTCTTCTACAAAATGTTCTAACTGCTGTTTTTTTCTATTAAAACTAATGACTCTTTTATAATAAGTTTTTACCTGTGACCTTACTGAATTATTTCCTAATCTGTAGTAGGGTTTTGTTGTTGTTGTTGAATTGATTTTATTTCATTTTCTGGTATACAATCATCATGTCAGGGAGCCGTGATATATGATTTATGTTCTCGTTTCCATGTTTTATATCTCGAATTTCTTTCTTTTTGCAATTGCTTTGGCAAGTAATCCCTGTAAAATGTGAAATGACAGTGGAGATACTAGCAGCCCTGGGAGTAAAGTAGTAATTAATGCCTCTAGGAATTCACTATCAGTATAATGCTGGATTTAAGAATGATCTATGTGTATTTTACCATGTTAAGGAAATACCAATTTATGCATATTTAGGTGAATTTTAGGAACAACATTATAAAATTTTCATAATCCAAGGAATAATCATGTTTTGCCTTCATTTGCTAAATTTTACAAAATTTGCTGATGTTTGCCACTGTTTTTTAATACTCTCTTTGTATCAGTCCTGTAGCCGATCTATTTATTATTAATAATTGAATAAAGTTGTGTTCAAGATTTCTGTACCTGTTGTTGTCAAGAGATTCCCGGGATGGGTGTTGGGGCTTGGAGTGGCCAGATAGCCATCCAAGTTATATGGTTTTTCCTAATCTGAAAATTCGGTTGCTTCTTTTCTCATAGAACATGACCAATTTCTGCAAATATGGCACCTCTGTGTAATTCTTTGGGTCACTCTGACTCCTCTGAATCAAACAGGGTTCTACAACCAGGCTTCTCCTCAGCCCAGTGTCATCTCTCATCATCACAACGGAAATGTATTTCTTCCCTTCCACCCTTTCTTTCTCTCATATGTGCCTGTATGTATCGGTATGTATATATATCTATATGTACATCCATATATATAGAGATAGATAGATAGATAGATATCTCCGTATCTGTATCTATATGTACATCTGTATCTATATGTATATCTATATGTACATCTATATGTATATGTATATCCATATCTGTATATGTACATCTATATATGTGTATATACATATTTATATGTGCATATATATCTATATCTGTATGTACATCTAGATGTACATCTATAGCTATATGTACATCTATATGTATATCCATATGTAGATGTACATCTATACGTATATCCATATCTACATTTATATGTATATTCATATATATATGCACATGTATGTATATATATCCATATCTATATCTATATGTACATATGTATGTATATCAATATCTATATGTACACCCATATGTATATGTATATCCATATCTCTATGTATATATATCTATATGGGTATGTACATATATGTATATATATCAATATCATATCTATATGTACATATATGTATATATATCTATATGTATATCCACATCCATATCTATATGTACATATATATGTATATCAATATCTATATCTACATTTACATATATATGTATATCCATATCTATATCTCTATGTACATATATATGTATATGTATATCCATATCTCTGTGTACATATATATGTATATCCATACCTATAGGTACATCTCTCTATATAGCCATATCCATATCTATATGGAGAGAGAGAGAAAACGTGCTTTTGGGCTTTAGATCACTCCTCCACTTCAAGGTGCATTTGTTGCCACCACTTTCTGAGACTGGCCACTTCCAAATGATCTCTCTCTTAAACGTATTTTTCCCCCTGAAGTCTCCATGTTTGGATGAAAATAGTGTTTTGAGGTGGAGGGGGGAAGATGGAGATGGTTTATTGCTTATTTATTTTTATAGTATTCAGGAATTAAGAGGAAAAACAAAACACAAACCTCTCCCTAGCAGCCATGTTCATATACCAGTAGTCTCAGTTTTTGTTGAAATGGGATTACACTAAATTTCAATTTTGTTTTAACCTGTTGAATCTCATTTTTTAAAACCTAGATGTCAGCTTTTTTGCCACTTTTAGGCAGAATTAATTCCGATCTATGTAGATGCAATATTTGCTGGCTTCAAATGCATGAGTTGCGTAGAGATGCCTGACAATCACAAAAAAGGCAAGGCTTTGACTTATTTCCTGCTACCCTTGCTTGCTTAGATGTCAGTTTCTAGTTATTTCTGGTAAGACCATAGAATTAAAACAGTCTTGAATAGTGCCCAAATTATGCAAGCTTATTTGGAATTTAAAGTAAATATTTTCCTCAAATATTGAATAGGCCAAGGATTCAGGTGACCTCATGTTAATCCTTATTCTGCTACTCATTTCCTATAATGATATAGTAAACTGATTTCACATCTGTGCCTAAAATGTATCTGTCAAATGAAAATGGATAAATGTAAGTAATGAGTGTTGAAGCACTGGGGATAATCTAAAATCTTGTATTGATAACTGATAACTCCATTTCTATATTTTTATTTTTCATGCATAAACTTTAGGAAAAGTCCTCATCCAGTGTATTAGTCTCCCACTTCTAAAATATTTTATAAATGTACAAGTTTTATTTTTGATCAGTAGCACACACTGAAAGTACGCTTTTCATATACACAGTAAAAGTTTTTTTTCCCTCTTATAAACTACTTGAAAATGGAGAGTTAGTAATGTAGAAAGAAGCGATATTACTAAAACGTGAAAGAAAAAGCCTTCTCTTTCTCTTTTATTTCTTTTGTCTACCCTATAATGTGATTATTCCTCGTAGTTCTAGAAGTTCTCTTCCCTTTCAACATCAATGACACTGAACATGTTGGTAGTTGCTGATATATTTGAGAATCCAAAGGCTGTCTGAGGAGGCTAAAACACATAGGAAAAGCAACGTGGAAGCGGGCTCCATGTGACATGGCGTAGGCTAAGTGACAACAATGACAGCTGTAACAGCTAATAAAGATGATTGCTGTGGGCTGAGGGCTTTATATTCCTGTTTCCTCACAAAGACCTTTTAAAGTTGATCCTGAGAAAGCTTAGGAAGGAGCATGGTGGGGGTAGAATCCCAAAAAGTAATTGCAGAGGAGGGATTGTGGAAATGTCATATTTGTGCACAGAGGGAAGAAAGAAGAGGCCGAAATTGAGAAGTGGGCAGCAGGAGAGGAGATTGCCAAGTACATTTGCTATTTACATAGAGTAATGAATTCAACCGAAAGGGATTTTGGCTTGAAGGAAAGGCTCCCCCGAACTGTGACGCAGTGACTGATCTGTGTGTGTTCCCGACATGGGCAGTGAGGACAGGGGTTGTGGGGAGTTGAGGATGGAAGGCTCCAATATTCACTGTTACAGTCATTAGACTTATTATAACGTTGTTCAAAATGATTGCTGAGGATTATATGTGTGCAAAATTACTACACAGAGAATTATTCTTTCCAGCTGTTTTCCTAATTCTTAGAACCATAAACCTGTTACATCTAAAGTATTGGATTTTTGTTCTTTTTTTTGTAATGAAAAGTAATTTGGACTTGGTATTAATGAAGGAGTATGACTTTCAATGGACACAATTTATATGCAGATGAAAAGTAACACTCTATTATATGTTAACTAAGATAACTTTTGGAAAAAATGAGTGAATATTTACCTTTGTATCAACCTTTAGGGACTTTAAGTAATAGTAAGTTCTACTGGATTAGTGTATATATATATATATATATATATACATATATATTACATATATATAGTGTAATATATATATATATATTAGTAGTTGTGTGTTTGTAATAATATTCACATTATTAACGTAAATATAAAGGTGAAGAATCTTTGTAAATCCACGGCAGAACTTTTGTTATTTTATGATATATATCACTATACATTTAAAAAAGCATAATCAATTAAATGAAATTATTTACAATGGAGATTCATAACTGAAAACATGATTCACATCCTTAATAATTTAAACTTTCTATTTTTAGACTATTTTTTCTCTCAAACATTTTAAATATTCTTAATTTTATTGAGTATGTCGATCTGACAAAACCCATAATTTGTAACTACCTACTGTATCATGAGCATGAATTTAAAAGATCAAAACATACATTTTTTATAAACTTTTGGTTTTTATATTTTTATCAGTGTTTATATTAATGTCTTTTAAAAAAATTTCATTGGATTCTTGAAGTCATTAAATCCTTATGTGAAGAAAATACCAAAGGATTTACTTTTATTGATCAGCGAGACATTGTGCTAGGTATTTAATGAAATTTAGCTCATAATTTAATGCAAATAAATATGCAAATATTTTTGACAGAGCCGATATTGTACCCATTACAAATGCTTAAATTCATTATCCACTGGTTAATGGGAAAATACTAAATAAATAACTAAATAAATAATAGACATAATTTTAAATGTCTAACCCAGTTCAAAATTTAAACGTCATAATCAACTCGATGCCAAGAATCGTTTTTTGTTTATTTGTTTTGTTTTTAGTTCCATAGTTTAATTTCGTGAGATAATTCTTGCTTTCTCCAACCATTAAAAAAAAATCGGTGCTCTTTCAGTCAGATAGCCTTCCCTCTCCATGTTGTATCTGGGTCTGGAGGGAGATAGATTAGGCATTACATCATTCTATGGTGTCAGGCTTCTTGCGCAAATTGTCTTCTGTTCTGTATGATAAAAACCCTCATCTACCTACTTGTTCTGGTAGAATGCATGGTCAAAACGTGAAGCGGGCGCAACTCACAGTGTAGTTGTGAAATAGATCAAAACAATCTCAGAGCTATGCTGTTCTCCAATATTGCGTAATATTCACCTGACCCCCACTCCTAGCTACAATGTCTGTTTCTCTGCTAGCTCCTCCATTCCTCCTGTTGACTTTGTAATCTCCTCCAGCCTCTGCCTAGGATCACTGGAGAGGTTAAGCAGCCCCATCAGATGATCTGGCTTACATTTTACACAGTGGTTTACAAGAAGATTGTAACTGTTGTGTCAAGAATAGACTCTACAGGAGACAAGGACAGAGGCTAAGACATCCCCTAGGAGGTTATTACCATAATCCAAGCAAAATTTCTGGAGGCTTGGTCCAGTGGGGCAATTCTGGAGATGGTAAGATGTGCTCATTTTGAAGAAAGAGACCACAGAATTTTCTGAGAAATTGGATATGTGTGACAGAAAGTGAGGCGTTAAGGATGACACCATGGTGATTGAACTGAGCCTGAAGTAGAATAGAGTCGCCATAATGAAGATGAAGATTCTGTAGCAGAGCTGATTTTGAAGAGAAAAATCAGTAGCTCATTTTTGTACATATAGATTTTAGATGCCTGTGAGGCACCTACGTGAAAATTTAGAGAATATACGTATCCTTGGTTATATAAGTCGTGTGTAACAGTTCAAAACGATCTAAGAGCTATGTTGTTCTCCAGTATTGAGAATCTGGGATGGAGATATAAATTTGGGCCTTACCAGTTTATACATGGTATTCAAAGCCATGAAACCAGCTGATATTGTCAAGGGAAAGCTAATAGAAATTATAGATGAACAAAGGTAGTTATTTTAAAATTTTAAGTATTCAGTTGTAGACATTGCTTTTCAATTAGGTATTACCTTATAAATGGTGATAAACGTTTTTGCCTAAACCAACCTGGATTAGATTATGAATTCAGTTCCAGGAAAACACTTAGACATATATCACATTTCCTCTTTTTTTCCTTTAAAATAATAGAATCACAGAAGCATAGTTAACTCACAGCAATATTTGTCTTATTAGCTTTTGCAACTGAACCATAAGTGACTTGAGAATTGGAGTAAGTTTGGATCATTTAGCTGGACTTACTCAACTACCATTTCTCTGGATAAAATAAGAATTAGGCTGGAAATATTTAAATTACATGGATTCGTTGCCATGAGTAAGTATAAAATAAAATATAGGCTTATTGTACAAAAACAGCAAAAGACTCTCTCTAAACACTGTCCAAAATCTCTGCTATAGACTACAATAAAATTATGCTACTGTCCTAAAGATATTCACCTCT
Organism: Trichechus manatus latirostris; assembly: GCF_000243295.1. NCBI lineage: Eukaryota > Metazoa > Chordata > Mammalia > Sirenia > Trichechidae > Trichechus > Trichechus manatus. The sequence continues at coordinate 2,104,962 of NW_004444170.1, read as the reverse complement.
TTTCTTAGGGGTTTTAGTTCAGAAGTGTTGAACCAAAAGGAAAAGCTAAGGTATCTGTTTATAATGTTGAGTGTATTTTAATTCTCACAATTTTTTAAAATTCTTTGACCAGGATTATTTAATTAGCAAACTTTTTACAAGTGAAAATAATATATGTAGGAGTAGGCTTGGACTCCCTTAGTTTCCTTTAAATAAAGTTAAAAAAAGACAACTATGTCATTTTGTCATTCTGAGAGACGCATTGTACTTTTGGTTGAGTGGATGAAAATTTTAGTCTTAGTTTGTCACTTAATAAGTTCCTTTTCCTCTTTGAGCCTCCTGTACCTCCTAAGTCCACTTGGGTATTATTATATAAGGATTATCAAAAAATAAAAAAGATCATGCATATAAAAGCACCTAAAGTACTTGGACTTAAAATTTCCATTTCTCTTGTTTGGATTCCATTTGTTTCTTCCTTTCTGTGGACATTTTTCTTTACTTGAACACATATGTATGTGTGCATGTATGTATGTACGCATGTGCGTATGTATGTACATACGCATGCATGTATGTGTATATAAGCATGTATGTGTGCATATATGTATTGTGTATACATATGTACATATGCATGTATGTGTATATAAGCATGTATGTATGTGTCATGTATGTATGTGCATACGTATGTACATATGCATGTATGTGTGTGTACATATGCACATATGCATGCATGGATGTGTGTATATAAGCGTGTCTGTATGTGTGCATGTGTGTGCATGTATGTGTGTATGTGTGTGTGTGTGTGTGCATGTATGTATGTGTGATATTTCCTTGCTTTACTGCTACCCACCCTTTACTCTCAGACGATGGAAGTTGAAAATGATCTAGAGTTCCTCAGGAACAACTCTTTGAGCTCAGAAATTAATCAAATATTGTCTGGTTGCTTACTTTTGAAACGATAGTTCTACTTAATTGTGAATATCTGAGACATGCTTTCTACTCTCCAAGGATCCAACCATATGTGTTCACTGAGTGGTATAGACTTTAACAAGATGGAATATTAAGTCAAGGACGTCTTGCTGTAGTCCCCCCTTGGAACTCCTTTTTCTTTTTTATCTCTCCTTTATTTTTGAAAACAGTTTCTAGGATTTTTCTGGAGACCAAGATCTCCATTAAGAGATTTCAAACATTTTACTAACTGCCATCAAGTAAATTCTGACTCATAGTGACCCCATGTGTGTCAGAGTAAAACTGTACTCTATAGGGTTTTCAGTGGCTGATTTTTCAGAAGTAGCTTGCTAGGAATTTCTTCCAAGGTGCCTCTGGGAGGTATCGAACAGCCAATCTTTCAGTTAGCAGGCCAGTACTTAACCATTTGCCCCACCCAGTGACTACTTGAAATGTTTAGAAAAATCCTATTCTCCATTTGATTAGGCTTGAAGTGAATATTAAGGATGGCCTTGAAGGGGAAAAGGCTATGTGCATTCCTTTAGGGTCAGTATATATTCTTTCCTGACTCTCAGTAATGTGGTGGGATGATACAGGAACCCTTCAGCATGTCTGAGCTGGAGCTTGGTGTTTTCGTGCAGAGTTCCCAGAGGCTCTATTTAGAAGCCAGCTTTCTTAGTGCTTAGGGCCTACTTCCACCTAAGGTTTGGCTTTTGCTCGTTCTCAACGCAGAGAAAGAAGAGAAGATAGGAAAGCACAGGGACTAGAATACATATCCGAACTTTAGGGTTTTCCAACTGTGTTTCTTAGAACTCTGGGTTCTTTGGAATTGCCACAAGAACTGCATATGGGGTGCAAGGCTCAGAGAAAGTGAAGGGGAGGTAGGTACTTAGAGCTCTGAGCCCTGACCTCTGTTTGGTCAGAAATTCTTTTTTTTCATTTTTACCTGAGAATTATATATTATTTCATTAAAAAAACAAACAAAAACTGTTGAATAAAAAAAAAAAATTAAAAACCACTGTAGTACCTCATTGGCTGATTCTTTTAGTCTCCCAGTCTTCTCTCCAAACCAACTTAAACTAACCTGTCTTGTGTGGCACTCTTTCAGTGCTTTGAGTACTTGGCTAATAAATCTGAAACTAATTTGGTCTAAAGTGTTATTGGCTGATAATGATTTAATGTGTTTCCCACCCAGGGACTTCATTTGCGTTTTAATAGAGGTCTTACTAGCAATTTTCTTAACTCAAATGAATGACTTTAATGGTGGGCATTTGAGGTGCAGCAGGGACCCATTTTGGCAGAAGAACTTTTTCAGTATCCCTAAAATCACACCATATAGTCAGGCAGCCTAATATTACTGACTCTAATGTCTGAGGATTCATCCTTGTAGGAAATTTTACTTCGTGTCTGTGAGCCTTACATGTAGGTCAAGTACTATTTTTGAGAACTGTGTTCTCTCATCCATCAATACTGATGTCTGTTAATGTGTATCTAGATTAGACCTCTTTGAAATAAAGCTTTAGATACATAGCCATGGATGGGTCTCATCATGGGAACAAAGATCAACAGTTTCAAATTAAATAAGAAAAAAGAACATATTTAATATCGTTGTTAGTTGCTGTCAAGTTGATTCCAACTTATGGTGACCACATGTGTGCAGAGAGAACTGCTCCATAGGGTTTTCCAGGCTGTGACCTTTCAGAAGCAGATCGCCAGGCCTGTCATTCCAGACACCTCTGGTTGGGTGTGAACCACCAACTTTTCTACTAGTTGAAGCACTTAACCATTTGTGGCACCCAGGGAACCTATTTAATATTAGATGTTAAAATAAATTAAGAAGTAGAATATCAGTAATCATTATACACTACAAAATTTTACTAATTATGGAATTAGAAAAAAAGATTCTATAAACTTAGTGACCAAAAATAAGCTCCTGGCTCCTAAATGTCTTAGGGTTTCAAAGCGTATTCTTCTTTCTGTTCACTTCTGTTGTCTTTGTCTTCTTTACTCTGACAAGGACAATTTCCCGCAGGCAATAGGCCACTTGTACTTTGACGTGAAAATAAAACCAAAAAAAAAGCAGTTCAAAGTAAGAGTTGGTAGTCTGGTATCCTTCCCTTTTTCTTTCTATCTCAGAGATTACTAGACCAGTTCCACTGGTGTCATGTACTATTTGCAGGGTTTTTAATGCTAAAGAAGAATGTTTGGAAATGACCAACATAAAGTAATATTCTCCATACTGCAGTGCCCCCTCACCTAGTGGTACCATCAGCCTATTTTTAATAACAATTTTGTATTGAAAATTATAAGAGGAGGTCAAGAACTAATGGATTCACTGACAGTTGAGCCCAAAGAAATGAAATAGGAAACACTTAGCGGCCCATGCCACCCAACTTTAATAGTAGTCTTTTTAACCACCACACGTCTGACAGTTTGTCATACTGTGGTGGCTTTCATGTTGCTATGATGCTGAAAGCTATGCCACCAGTATTTCAAATACTAGCGTGGTGACCTATGTTGGGCAAGTTTTAGTGGAGCTTCCAGACTAAGATAAGCTAAGAAGAAGGACCTAGCGATCTACTTCTGAAAAAAAACAGGCTGGTAAAAACCTTTTGGTTAGCAGAACATTGTCTGATATAGACCTGGAAGATGAGCCCCTCAAGTTGGAAGGCACTCAAATTACAACTTGGGAAAAGTTGCCTCCTAAAAGCAGAGTCACCCATTCTTCTTCAATTTGTCAATCCCAGCATAGTAGATCATATGATTATCCAATTCAAAACGGCCAATACCAGTCCATTTCACTTACCAATGCCTAGGATATCAATCTTCAAATGTTCCATTTCAATTTTGACAACTTAGAATTTTACTTATTCATATTTCATACATTCCACATTCTGATTACTAATGGATGTTTGCAGCTGTTTCTTCTCATTTTGAGTAGTACCATGTCAGCAAATACAGGTCCTGAAGGCTTGACTCCATTCATGTCATTAATAAAATAGATCAAACATGCAGTCAATATGCATTGGTAATTACCAGTGATTGGAATGTAACATTGGAAACAAAGAAGAATCAGTAGTTGGAAAATATGGCATTGGTGATAGAAATGATGCTGGAAATCATGATAGAATTTTGCAAGACCAAAGACATTCATTGGAAATACTTTTTTTCAACAACATAAATGGCGACTAAAACATAAATGGACCTCGTGCCAGATGGAATACACAGGAATCAAATCTATTACATCTATTACATCTGTGGAAAGAGATGATGGAGAGGCTCAATATCATCAATCAGAACAAGGCCAGGGGCTGACTGCAGAACAGATCATCAGTTGCTCATACGCAAGTTCAAGCTGGAGCTGAAGAAAATTACAGCAATTCCAGGAGAATCAAAACACAACCTTGAGTATATCCTACCTGAATTTAGAGACCATCTCAAGAATACATTTGACACTAATGACCAAAGACCAGACAAGTAGTAGAATGACATCAAGGACATCATACATGAAGAAAGCAAAAGGTCGTTAAAAAGAAAGAAAGAAAGAAAAGATCAAAATGGACGTCAGAATAGACTCTGAAACCTGCTCCTGAATACAGAGTAGCTAAAGCAAACAGAAGAAATGATGAAGTAAAAGATCGAAACAGAGGGTTTTGAAGGGCAGCTCACGAAGATAAAGTAAATTATTCTAATAAAATGTGCAAAGATCTGGGGTCAGAAAACCAAAAGGAAAGGATACACTCAGCATTTCTCAAGATGAAAGACCTGAAGAAAAAATTCAAGCCTTGAGTTGCAATATCGAAGGATTCTATGGACAAAATGTTAAATGATGCAGGAAGCATCAAAAGATGATGGCAGGAATACAAAGAATCACTGTACCAAAAATAATTTGTTGACATTCAACCATTTCAGGAAGTAGCAAATGATCAAGAACCATTGGTACTGAAGGAAGAAGTCCAAGCTGCACTTAAGTCACTGACAAAAAACAAGCCTCCAGGAATTGATGGAATATCAATTGAGATGTTTCTTCAGAGGGATGCAATGCTGGAAGAACTCACTCATCTGTGCCAAGAAAGTTGAAAGACAGCTACCTGGCCAGTCAGCTGGAAGAGATCCATATTTGTGTCCATTCCAAAGAAAGGTGATCCAATAAAATATGGAAATATCGGATAATATCATTAATATCACACACAAGTAAAATTGTGTTGAAGATAATTCAAAAATGGTTGCAATAGTGTATCAACAGTGAACTACCAGAAATTCAAGCTGGATTCAAAAGAGGACCTGGAACAAGGGATTATCATTGCTGAAGTCAGATGAATCATAACTGAAAGTAGAGAAGACCTGTGTTTTATGGACTGTACAAAGGCATTAGACTGTGTGGATTATAACAAAGTATGGTTAACATTGTGAAGAATGGGAATTCCAGAACACTTAGCTGTGCACCTGTGGAACATGTACATAGACCAAGAGGCAGTCATTCTAAGAGGACAAGGGGATACTGTGTGATTTAAAATCAGGAAAGACGTTCATCAGGGTTGTATCACTTCACCATACTTATTCAATCTGTATGCTTAGCAAATAATCTGAGAAGCTGGACTATATGTAGAAGAATGCAGCATCAGGATTGAAGGAAGACTAATGAACAATCTGAGATATGTGGATGATAAAACCTTTCTTGCTGAAAGTGAAGTGGACTTGAAGCACTTACTGATGAAGATCAAAGACTGCAGCTTTTAGTATAGATTGCACCTCAATATAAAGAAAATAAAAATCCTTAAAACTTGACTGATAAGCGATATCATGATAAACAGAGAAAATATTGAAGTTGTCAAAGATTTCATTTTACTTGGATCCATAATCAACGCCCATGGAAACAGCAGTCAAGAAATAAATGGAGGCATTGCACTGGGAAAATCTGCCAGAAAAGACCTCTTTAAAGTGTTAAAAAGACAAAGCTTTAACATTGAGGCCATGGTATTTTCAGTCACCTCATATGCATGCAAAAAAAGCTGGACAATGAATACGGAAGACCAAAGAAGAATTGATGCCTTTGAGTTATGGTGTTGGTGAAGAATATTGAATATACTATGGACTGTCATAAGAACAAACAAATCTATCTTGGAAGAGATACAGCCAGAATGCTCCTTAGAAGTGAGAAAGGCGAGACTTCGTCTCATGTACTTTGGACATGTTGTCAAGAGGGATCAGTCCCTGGAGAAGGACATCATGTGTGATAAAGTAGTGGTCAGCAAAAAAGAGGAGGGCCCTCAACGAGATGGTTTGACACAGTGGCTGAAACAACAGGCTCAGATATAGCAACGATTGTGAGGATGGATGGCTCATGACCAGCAGTGGTTCGTTCTGTTGTACGTAGGGTCACTATGAGTAGGAAATGACTCAACCACATCTAACGACTACAACAACGACATCAGTTTTATTAAATGACTTCTATGGAGTCACATAGTTTCTTCTACATCACTCTTAACATGCATTCTATAGGATTTCTCATGAGAAAATTTCCTTTACAGGACTTTTACTAAGTGATATATTTCCAATCACCAACTTGAGCTGAAGACTTTGCCACAAATGACGTAAGTACGAAAAGCTTCTGATTCAGTGCCTTTTCCATCCACAAAAACCAAACCAAATCGAGTTGATTCCGACTCATAGCGACCCTGTAGGACAGAATAGAACTGCCCCATAGAGTTTCCAAGGAGCGGCTGGTGGATTTGAACTGCTGACCTTCTGGTTAGCAGTGGAGCGCTTAACCACTGTGCCACCAGGGCTCAAACTTTCCCATAGTAGGCACTTAATAAACCAGCTATTATTTTACTATAATTACCAGCTTTTTGACAGTAATAATGACTATTATGGAACAAAACTTCTAGGTCAGGCAACTCTCTTAGGTGTGAGAATACTGTCCTCTGAGTAAAAAACAAAACACAAAAAACATCTGGAATAAAATTCCAGGATAACTTAATCAAAATCTTTACTAGAATTAAAAAAGAAACACACAGAAACACAAACACACTCAAACTATGCCCAGCAAAGTCATAGAAGCATTAAACATTTTTCCTGTTAGGAAAGTATTTTGAAATTTAGTAGCAACAATTTTTTTTTTCAGTTTTCTCTGTTCTTTGTTGCAAAATCATTAAATGTCTCTATTACACTTTTTTTAGGATAGTTGTCCTAAAAATAGTTTCCTTCGAAGCCAATTTTTTTACAAAAATAAAAAGTGATATTCATATTTTTGAAAATGTAGCTAATATTGAACAACTTATGTAAGAATAACTGCTATTTAAAAAAAAAAAGGGCCGCCTAAATTTAATCTCTTGGAAATGTGGGCTAAAATATCTCAACAATGTGTGAAAACAAAGGTTTAATTTGCCCTTCAACTTGTAGGGTGAACAGAGAATGAATTAAATGATTATTTTTTATAACTGTAATTATCCTGGTATCAATTTTTGATAGCATAATTTGCATCGTTTACTTTAGGTTTGTCTTTCGAAGTATGATTAATAAAAGGGTCAT
>NW_004444170.1:2049556-2089191 GCF_000243295.1 Trichechus manatus latirostris | reverse complement strand
GTTTCAGGATTGTTGATTCTCTGTTTGGCTTAGTTTTTCGGATCTTTGTTGTGGAGGGACGGCGTGGTGCTTCTGCCTAGACCGCCATCTTGCCGGAGACCTAAAAGGGTCATTTTTGCAAGAAATTTGTGTTACAATTTTTGTCATCATTTTTTAACACATTTCAAAACTTGCTTTTGGAAGCTAGAAATTCTTTGAATAAAGTCACAGCTCTGCTTTGTGATCTTGGAGAAATTAATTTTAACCTCACCAAGACTCAGTTTCCTCTTATTTAAAATGAAGACCTAATAATGCTTCAGACCCATAATTCTTGTGAGAATTCATATGAAAAAATGTGTATAAGCCTTTAATGATGTTGTCTAGTCCATAATACATATTCAATACGGGGAAGCTATTGCTTTGCGAGCATTTTCACAGATATTGATGGGGTAGATTTCCAATTCTACTTCGTGTCTAATCTATTTTCCACACAGCTGTAGGTATGAACTTTTGTAATATCAGATGTGATCATGTAAGATCCCTAAGTAAGATCCATCAATGTCATTCCTTAAAGGCCCCCTGTAATTTGCTTCTTAACTATTTCTCTAACCCCAGCCTCTGCCAAGCTTTAGTTGCTTCATGAAATTAGAAGCCTTTATGCCTTTCCTTTCTCCTTATCATTTCACTGGCCTGTCCCTTCTGTTTATATGACTTGTTCTCCATTTGCTCCATCTGGTTAACTGTGTTCATATTTTAAGGCTCAAGCATTAACTTTCTTAAATTCTTTTCCTGATGCCTCTGAACAAGAGCTTCTCTTCGTGTGTCCTGCCAGCCTGTGCACGCGTCCGCCATTTTTGGTTGGAACTCCCACGCCTTGTCTGTGCCTGCCAGTGCAGTGATTAGGACCTTTGTCTTCACTTCTTCACCCTCAACGGTATTTTGCTTTCAGTAGATACTCACTGATGGCGCAGCGTTTTAGTGCTTCACTGGTGGCACCATGTTTAAGCACTCGGCTGCTAACTGAATGGTTGACAATTGGAACCTACAAGCTGCTCTGCAGGAAAGAGAAAGATGTGGCAGTCTGCTTCCGTAGAGGATTTATAGCCTTGAAACCCCTATGGGGCAGTTCTACCCGGTGCTACAGGATCGCTAGGAGTTGGCATCAGCTCAATGGCAATGGGCTGTTGTTGTTGTTGTTTTTTTGATTAGATACTTACTAACTAGTTGAACTGATTTAAATGTGGTGTAAGATGACTTTAATGGCCTTGGGTTTGAGAAAGAATATTTATTTATGAAAGTGCTGTTTCAAAAAAAAAAGTCTGCTGTCTTTATTTTATCTTTTCTATTATTAAAAAAAAACAAAAAAAAACAAAAAAAAAAAAAAACAAACCTGTTGCCATCAAGTCTATTCTAACTCATAGCGACCCTGTAGGACAAAGTAGAATTTCCCCATAGGGTTTCCAAAGAGCGGCTGGTAGATTTGAACTCCCAACCTTTTGGATAGCAGCCAAGCTCTTAACAACTGTGCCATCAGAACTCTGTTTCTATTATAAAAAGAAATAAATTACTGGACTTATTGGATTAAATAGCCTATTGCACTATAGGAATTTTATGATTTATATACATGTTATCCATAGATAATGAATTCACATTTTATTCCATTTCAGTATGGAATACAAGAATCTGAATTGTTGTCACATGGAAAAATAATTTTTCACGATATTTCCGGTGACAATTGATTATTGCTTCATATGGTAGGTGAAGGCAAATGGATGGAAGTTAAAAAGAGAAATTTTAGCTAAAGTTGACTGTAAGACCTTCAAACTATTATCACTATTCGGACTTCCAAAAATATGTTGGACCCCACTCAGAAGAAATTGTATTCAATGGAGATCACCTAAGCCCTTGTCCAGAAGTTTGTTAAGCACGGCCCCTCGACCTACTAAATCCAGTGTTCTAGTGGTGAGACCCTGGAATGTGTACATTCTAAAGAGCGCCCGAGTATTCTAATGCAGCTGGTCCACAGAGCAACGTTTCTCACATGACTCAACAGACACTCTCTATAACAGGATATTTTCAGTTCTTATTATCCATCACATTTTGAAATATTAGTTTGAATGGGCTTATTGATAAATTGTGAAAAATGCCAAAACAAAACATGAATTTGTCTGAAAAAGAAGGAAGCATTATTTATCTTTATAACTATTTTGAAGCTAGTTGCTTGTACTTAGCACAATGTTATATAGGCTAGTGGCCAGCATGCTTCCCACCCCTCTTAAAAAGATACATATTCTGAGAAGCTAAAGCCCATTTGCCTTTTTACTACAGTCCAATACTAATACTTTTGAGCCAAGCTTGCTGGAAGTCTCTGAGTCTTCCTGCCTTCATGTGGTTCAGAAATCTGGTTTACAGAGTCCTGTCTTGGAACGTTGCATGTAAACTCCTTTGACTTCTGAACACAATCTAGCCCGTTAGCTCAACTTGAAAACTTTCAACCTGTAAACTATAGGGAAATCTGATTCTTTATTGAGAGAATATTAATGAAGTGGTTAGAGAAATTTGAAAAACAGTACAGCTATATTCTATTATTTAGAAAAAACTTCCAAATTTTTAGTCATACAGTTCAAATTTATTAGCAACAGTTGTCAGCTTCATGGTTTAAGATACTGTATTCATGATGGCAATTAAAAAAAATGATTCCCTTCAGTATGTTGCTCATTTTATTTCTAGAGAGAGGAGATATGTGTTGATGATAATTTACAATTTAAAACAACATCAAAACAATTTGAAATGGAAAGAGCAGGCAATTATGGCAAGCACATGTCTTCTGTTGAGTCCTAAAAGTGTTACTGCATCCAGAGTAGTTCAAAGGCTGTTTGTGAAGTAAGAATGATTTAAGTAACAAAACAGAGTAATGTGGATTCCATCGGAGGTAAGAATGTGAGATATATCTGAAAAGAGATATAGGGGCCACAATGTGGATTTCCCTCCATTCTGGAGTATTAGAATATAAATTAAGAAAATTTCTGTCCTCAGGGTATGCTTGTGCACAAATCAAGAAAGAAGAAGTGGAGTAGCCAACTTTAGGAATAAGGAGATAGGGCTTACAGGCAGGCCCCAGGTTATGAACATCCAATTTATGTACAACCTGTACTTACAGAGCAACCCCTGTAAAGCCTATTATTTAAAAAATTCGAGGTACATACAATGGTTCATAATAACAAATGGGTGCTACATTAAACATTATTATTATTATTATTACTATATTATTATGATAAAGATGTTTTAGTGTATCTGGAATTGTTGTAGGTACACTATATACTATATACTAAGACAAATATTTGACTAACTGACATTAGATACGAATCATATCTTAACTGTTCCAATTCATGTACAAATTCGACTTAAACACAGATTTAGGAACAGAACTTGTTCATATTCTGGGGACGGCCTGTATTTCAATTTTTTAGAGAGGACGAGTACATTTGTGAGTATGTGAGGTGAATACTACGTGTGTGTGCATGCATTTATTTGTACATATGTGCGCGGACAGGTTAAGGGACTGGCATAAGGTTTTATATTTTTGGATACCCTTGGTAGATGCTAGGTTATCTTCCATCACTATATGCAGAGTATGTTCTTAAAATGTAATCCTTAGAACAAAGAACTATGTTACTTTTACAGGGGATTTGATATTGAATAGGTTTTGTAAGCCTTCACTAAAACAAAATTAAACAGTTTTCTTTACTACAGGTCTTCTCAGAAACTTTTACATGTTGCGAGGCGTTATGTCTTACCAACATGGAGACAGGGAATGGAGCACCTCCCAACTGTGTTCATCCATGTTAACTCTACCTCCACCCCTCCCACTCTCACAACACATACAGATGGGGAGCATTTCAAAAGACAACGTGCTGTATCACTAAACAAGCAAACAAACAAAAACCCCTTTGGGAAGTGTGTTTTATTTAAATGACCAGTACAAAATAAGAATGATTAGAAAAGAAATATACAGAATTGGACAATGAATAGTTCATCAGTGGGATGATGCTAGATTACAAGTGCTCTGTAAAAAACAGCGGTCAGAATATCTATATAATGACACTGATGTATTAGATAACAAAGGAAAAAAAGACTGCCAAAATTCAACTTTCTAAAATTTAATCTCATTCAGATATATATACATTGAAAACCTACTCTGTCCCAGGCACCATATACATGAGTGAATAAGATAAAACATAAGTAAGTAAAGACATAAACAAGATTCTTGCTGAATGCAGTAAGTACTATAACCATATCACCACAAGTTGATTTACGTATACGGTAGTAATTGGGTGTGGAAATTGGGGGTATATTCAGAATTATGTTAATTCATTCAGTAAGCAATAGTTGATCACCTACTGAACACAGTAAGACACTAAATGCTGAATGAGATATAAAATAGCTAAACAATTTTATCTTCAAAGGCACACTTGGGGAGAGCACAAGGATTACAAATAGAAGGGATTTCAATGACAATAAAAGGCATTACCAGGTTATTAAACTTGAGATGAGTGGATAGATTATAAATGCTCTAGAGTTTCTGGAAGAAGATGATACTAGAGACTGGTGTGTGAATATCCAGCTAGATGATCAGCTCCTTTCTTATCCTAATTCCTTTTTTGTACTCATTGAATTTGAGAAAAACTACTTGGGGATTTTTTTTTTTAAGGAAGTCTTTTAAATTAATGTCATGGGAAATGCTAAATCAACTGTTACTTGTCCTTTAGTTTTAGTTTTCTTGAAATACATAAAAATCTTTAGTCTGAAATAATGGAAATATTTCCTAAATGCCAAAGATTTATTTTTACTCACTATAGTTATACTTATTTCCAATTCATTTCCAGTATGATAAAAAAAATAGCTATCAATTTTAATAACTTTAATAAAGTAGATATATTTTAAGTGACTATGAATTCTTTGGAGCCCTGTTGATGCAGTGGTTAAGAGCTCGGCTGCTAACAAAAAAGTCAGCAGTTTGAATCCACCAGCTCCTCCTTGGAAACCCTTTGGGGGCAGTTCTGCTCTGTCCTATAGGGTCGCTATGAGCTGGAATTAACCCGACAGCAATAGGTTTTATGAATTCTTCATAATTTGATGATTGCAAGATAGGTATTTGTGTATGGTCTAAATTATGAATTACAGGTGTCTGATAATGGATTTGTTTATATCACTAGTTCCTCTATCAAGGGAAGAATATGGGTCCTTCTAGAAAGGGATATGGAGCAAAGTGTATTTGAGAAAATGCCTCTGATGGTTCTGATATACTCACTACCCACATTTTCTTCCATACCATTCCACCACCACTGCCAACAGCTGAGAACCACTAGCCTACACTATGTGGGATATCATTGCAAAGACTAAATTTCACACACAAAAAATTCTGAATATTTCTGAATGGATATGTACAAGTTGGTGTTTCTTTTCCTGCCAAATTTTGCATCTAATTGATATTGCATAATATGGTGCACCACTCAAATACAAATGATATACAGTATAAAATAATTCAGATAAACAATAATAAAATGTGACCAACAGAAATAAACATATTACCATCATTTTTTCCAGAATTACAAATAATCATTCTCTTTTTGAGAGTACATATTTAAAAAAAACATTTTGAGAACCTAAAGGTCAGTTTCTTATTAAAAAATATTTTTAAAATAGTGTTAGTCTATAATGGGAATGCATAATTAACTCTCAAGATATTTTCTATTAACAATGATAAACGTGTTTTAATACCATCACCAAATTAACTACTAATGTGAAGAGAAAATGTGAACATTGCATGAATTAGTATTCGACATTCTTCCTATCATTTTTCTCAAAATGATGCTGTTTATTTTCTTCCTTAGAATAGACAAGAAATTCTATGTTAAAGGATGTTAAATGGTTAGCATAAGAAATTTGGTTGTATTAATGAATATTAAAAATGTTTCTTGGAAACATTTATTTGTGATTCTCAATTTGTTGTTGGCTCATAATGAGGCTCATCTTGTAAAGGACAGTGTGTCCTATCCTAAATTACCATATGACTTGTAATTCATGAACGTTTTATGATTTTTGAAGCTGGTAAATATTTTTAATTTCCATGTTATTAAAAAAAATTGTTTTTGACTGAATGAGTCTACTTGGGTGTGCTAGACTGATCGGCAAGGTGTCATCTTCCTCGAGGATGTTCTAGAAGATTATTCAGACCTTTCTTACAAAGTCGATTCTTGGAATGGTTAGTTCCAATAGGACTCCAACTTCCCAAAGACTCATAATCCAACCATGTAGCCACATGGCCATCCCAGTCCAAAGACAATGAAACCGCATTGGTTCCTAATGGGGTCTTACAGGGTTCTTCATCCGGTGGAGAATCTGAGATTATTTGTTTTAACTAATTCTTTATCCAAGGTCTTCCAAAACTTGTTTCAAGAAACCAATATTAAGATGTATTGAGGGAAAAGAAAATCCACTGAATTATCACCACTATAGCTTTTTTGTTTTTTGAGGGGAAGGGGAAACAGGGAATGATAGGGAAGTTGTGTGGACGCGGCCCACTTCACATGCATGTCTATCTTCAATAGCTCCTGCCACAGAATCTGACAGGGTGTTGTAATCAATAACTATTTGCTGAATGAAAAATCAAACCTGAATTGCTTTTTCAAATGCCTGCCATAGATGCTTACCTGGTGTCTACTCTGAGCCAGCATTGGTGCTATATACTGAGTATATACAAATGGGGTGTGTTGTCTCCCCCGATCTGTGCTTTAAGGTGTGATCCAGGTATATGATAAAGGGAAAATATTTTGGTTATGTGTAAGTACCTTGGAGACATAAACAGGCAGTCAGTTCTTCTTAAGCAGAGTTTAAGAAAAAACATTTAAAAATGATGACTCCAGAACATAACAGAGAGTCCCAGATGGAGCAGGGGAAAGGTGGGGTGCAGAACTCAAATTCTAGTAAGACCAGACTTAATGGTCTGACTGAGACTGGAGGTACCCCAGAAAGCATGGCCCTTGGTCCAGAACTAAAACAATTTCTGAGACCAACTCTTCAGACAGGGATTGGACTGGACTGTGGGACATAAAATGATACTCATGAGGAGTTTGCCTCTTAGCTCAAGTAGATACAAGAGAATAAATGGGCAGCTTCTGTCCAGAGGTGAGATGGGAAGGCAGAGAGGGTTAGGAGCTGGTTGAATGGACATGGAGAATCAGGTGTGTTAAGGAGTGTGCTGTCACAGTATGGGGAGAGCAATTAGAGTCACATAACAATGTATGTATAAATGTTTGTACGGGAAAAAAAAAAAAAAAGGATGACTCCAAAAGAGCCTTCAGAGATGAGTTGGTGTTTGCCATGCAGACGGGAAGTGGATTTGAGGGGGGAGTGAGAGGACCCCGAGCAGAGAAGGGACGTGAACTAAGGGAAAATGGTGAGTTGAATCTTTCCTGGTTGTTTGGTTTCTATAACCTGTGTAAGAAACCAGAACTTTTGGAAATAGTTGTGATTTTCACCTGCCGTCATACTTCGCTCCATAACGTCATGATCGAACTCATCTAGCAAACGTTACGTTTATTGTTATGTTATTTTTACCTTGTTCACCACTCACTACCCATTCACCTCTAAACCCCAGCTCCCGAACTCGCATGCTATTAAAAATATGTATACAAATTTGACCAATGATAATTCGATACTCAAAAAAAAAAAAAAAGCTCTTTAACAGTGTTGACCATCCTTTTAATGTCCCTTGATTTTGTCCTCAGTGTAACTGTAGTAAGGAGCCCTCGTGCTGCAGTGGTTAAGCACTTGGCTACTAACCAAAAGGTCAGCAGCAGTGCAAACCCACCAGGTGCTCTGTGGGAGAAGGATGCAGCAGTCGGCTTGTGTAAAGATTAAAACCAAAAACCAAATCCATTGCTATCAGTCAATTCTGACTCATAGCAACCCTATAGGACAGAGAAGAACTGCCCCATAGGGTTTCCAAAGAGTGGCTTGTGGATTTGAACTACTGACCTTTTGGTTACAGCCAAGCTCTTAACCACTGTCCCACCAGGGCTGTGCCTTGGAAACCCTGTGGGGCAGTTCTACTCTGTCCTACAGGGTCAGTATGAGTCAGAATCAACTCATCTGCAATGGATTTTTTTTTTTTTTTGGTAACTTCAGTATTACTGCTTTATTTTTTCTCAACCCTTCCTTCCATTTGCTGTTACCTTTTTCTCATTTTCTAATAACTTATTCGGAGGCATCAACTCCTAGTATTCATTAACCAATTTTATTGAGGTAGAATTTGCATATGACAAAACGTTTGCATTTTCATGCTATAGATTTCAAACTATGTATATTTATATCCTTTATATTTTAATTATCTTCTCTTTCTTTGTGATGAATCTAATCTATTACTTCTGTTAATGACACCTGGTTACTTCATTAATTAAAATCATTAACTCAGCAAATTTAGATTTTTTGTCTCATTTTGAAACCTCTTGGCTCTTGGCTCTGTTTTAGACATGTTTTCAATATAACATATGCATTTTAATTATTTTAATTTTACTAAATCTGCAAGTGGTTACAGAGCAGTGGAATGTCATAAAATAAACCCACACGTTTATAAATTAAAATCTTGTAAGGGTAAAGTAAAGCAAATGTATAGGTTAATCATATAAATCCTTTATTAAATTAACCTCAATTTGTAATATTCACCCAAGTCGAATCTTGTATTTCCTGTTGGAAAGAAAGAGATCCTGTCTCTGATTTCTTAGTTTGGTTTTATTACTTTGTTTCCAAGAGTTCAAGGAGAATTTGTCCCATAGACAAAAAATAAATTGATCTTAAGATTTTGGTAGAGTTCAGCACTTAATTGGAAAAGAACTCAGTGGTTAGCAATAGATTTATTTTCTTTGGGACTTTTTGTAATGCTTACTAAGATGAGCAAGATCATTAGATTGAATCCATATATTATAATGAGAGAAAAAAATAGAATAAAAAGCCTAGCATGTTCTAATCCTATCATATATATCCAGATATAAATATTGATCTTTCAGTATGTTCCTTTACATCTGATAAACATATTTTCGTTGTTGTTGTTGTCCACATTATTTATCTCCCTTTTCCCCTCTGTATAGTCAAGGACTGTTCATCCGTTGAGGCCAGCTCAAGTACCACATACTTTCCTGGTAACCAAATTTTAAAGTACTTTCTGTGTTCAATGAATCGCTACAGAAATTCACATTTAATAAATTTTCTGAAAGAAGACAAATCATTTGTCTTGTGACAATGGCACTGATCTAAAATGTTCTGAATTTTCATCTGGTATGTGTTTTCATATCTCACCAAATAGATCTTGAGATTCCTAAAGATAAGTATTTTGTTCATAGTTGTTACTCAAATCTTTGATTTATCTCAAAGTTTCACTTCGCTTATGAAAACAATAAGGATAAACATAAGAAAAGCCAATGGAGAGAGATATTCAAATATATAATTCTGAATCTAGATATTCTAAAATTCCATTCAACGTGTGCTTGGTATCTACTATATAAAGCTGAGATTAGAGGAAGATATAAAAGAAAGAGAAGGCATGAGTAGGTCTCCTTCATGTACTTATCTTACTATAGGAGAAAAAGCAAACTAAAATAATAAGAAGTATATGATTACATGCTCAAATTACTGTCTCAGTTTTCTGAGGACATGAAGGAGAAAGTTAACAGAGAATATTCCTAGTGCAGAACCAATGAGTCCCGTGTAGGTAATTTTTCGGTTTAAATTAAAAGTGAGAAAAGTATAGTGTAAGTGGAAATAACGATGGATGTAGACATATATTGGTTTAGTTCCCAAATAATCAATAAATTTATCTTAGCATCAGTTTCCTCATTTTTAAAAATGATTACCAAGTTTTCAATAGATTAAATCACTATTTGAATAAAACCTTTCTTCTACATTAAAATTATATTTGATAACATATTTTAAAAGGCATATATATTTCTATAGCATTAACTTTGGTAATTTTAGATGTATGTTATACTGTATTTATAATTCTTGAAAAATATATTCAAACTTTCCATCAAGTAAAGCATTTGTATAAACAGAATCAGATGAATCTGATTATAGCTTCTAAAGGAATGGACATCAATTAATGTGTTGATTGACGATTCTTCTAGCATTATGTGTCATGTAAAATGTAGAAAGCGAGCCATGAGACAAATTAAATATGCATAAATTATAGTGACATCCTTTTCACCCATTTTTAACAAAGTGATTTTTAGGATGGCATGGCATGACGCTTGTAAACTGGTGTTATTAAAAGAGAAATATCATCCACAATTCTATTGAAAAAAAATTAGAAAATTTAATTTCATAATTGCTTTTTCTCTCTGTCTATTTTTACTTGATTATTTCTGTTTATGATCTGACCTCGCTGATCTGTAAACTTTTTAAGGGCTATCATTTAAGATAATAAAATGTGCTACTAATGCATGCTTGCAGCATGTATTTAGGAGTGCTTAGATGTCCTTGTTTCCTAAATACTCTGGGGATATTTAAGAAATAGAAGTAATTACATCTCTGATATTTATGTTCTTCCTCATTAAATTAGAAATAAATGATGCACGTACAAGTATAAAGCAGAGAATGGCAGGTGCTTAGTTTTAGGTGTACAACCTTGATCACTGCTGGGATAAATTTTATAGAAGACAGAATTTTTTCTGGGTCTTGATGATAGAACAGAGTCACCAAAGGAGGACAGAATGCTCAGTGAGTGGTAGGTTATGTGGATAACCTCAGGTTTGTAGAGTTCCGAAGTAATTTTCATATGGATTAAGGAGAAAAAAAGTATAAATGCTTTGTTTAAACTAGAGAGGTAAAACAGGAGAAAAAATGGGTAGAATTCACAACAAACATTTTGGAAGTTATCCTTTAAACAACAGAAAGTATTTGAATATGAACTAGGCATTGAGAAGGCTTTGGGGTCCATGGTGTGAAATGTAATTAATCTTCCTAAATCTCTCATCTTGTAAGTAATTGATTGAGAGTTGAAAAAGCAAAGTCTTAAAAATATAATAAGGTGTCAATATCAAGGTGCGTATTTTCTCAAAACTATGGACAAGATTAAAGTTGATCAAAGATATGATTGATGATAACAAAGCATTGCTCTGGAGAGACAGAGAGCATGATATTGACTAGAGCTAGTTAGATGGCAAGAATTAGGGTGCTGTGAGTGTGTACATGTGTTTAAGCTCAGGATTGTGGAGCCGAATTGAGGCAATTCTATTTGTTCAGATTTCAGGTTACAAAGAGAAGTCACCCTGTTTCCGGTTATAAGCAATAATAACTGTTTTTATATGATGGAATTTTTAAAGGCTACACAGAAAGATAAGAAAGAAGGGAAAAACGGTCCTAACGCCTTCATAGACAGGTTTTATGGACAATTGGCACTTGGGATATCATTCAGAGAGTACACTTTTAATAATGGTTCAGTAGCAACTTGAGTAGTTCAGTGGAAAGACCTAGTCACCCTGTTGGCCCCCACCAGCAGGCACCTTATGTACCCAAGTTAGCATTTCACCATTATTAAGACAACACAGTAACTGTCCTTGTTTTTCACTTCCCCACTTCTCCCACTACTGATTAACCTCATGCTCCTTCTATCTGAAATGGATATATTCTATTTCTTCTGTAGACACATGGGCTAGAAATCAGACAGGGTCACCTATCAGTTTGCTGACCATTTATTGATGACTAGTTTCAGACAAAGTGCCTGTTCCTTGCTCAGGAGGACAGCAAGAGCGATGCACAGCGTGACACTCATGAAGAATTTGCATAAGGACCTTCTCTCAAAGGAAGTGTACAGGCAAGTTACCCAGGGAATCGGGATTGAAACAGAGCATAAGTGAATTACCTTCCACTAATTCACAACTCCATTCTCAGTGCCATGCCTGTTTCTGGTGTCTCTGTTTATTAAACACACACACACACGCACACACAAACATGCTACACAAAAGCAGAGTCCTGAGGTTGCCACCGTCAACTATTGACATAGGTACAAATCCTAGACTGAAGAAGAAAACCTAGAAAAACAGCCAAAAGAGTTACAAAGGATTTCAAGACAGTTATTCCCTGGAAAAATCTATGCCGTTTCAAATTGTGCAAACACATATATTACCTGATTTAATCCTCATATCACATGAGGTGGCTTACTATCCTCATCTTCCTGTGAGAAAATAGATATTCAGAGTGGTTGTGATTAGCCCAATCAAACAAAGTTCATTTTATGTAGAATGGTGGGTTTGAAGACTCTCAATAAATGTTTGTTGAATTGAACATTAGCCTTCTTTCGATGACCCATATGTCAGAGGATCTCTGAGTTTCACAAGCCCATTCTCCACCACAGGTACCTTTCAAAGGAGCTTTTATAAACACTCAATCTATCTCCTTAAGCTGATGATGAATTATCAACACTAACGAAAGAACAAATATATTAATGCAGATGTCAAGGAGTTTGTGGCATAGTGCAATACTAACTAAAAAAACAAAAATCCAAACCCTAAATATCTGTGGATTTAGAAAATAGATTATGCTTAATATGTTTTTGAACTTTTCTTAATATTGTGATCAAAACTTTCCAATTTCATATTAATCTTGTTTCTCCTATGTGCATATAAAATATTTGATATAAATTATAGATGGTAATGAATATGTAAATTTAAACATCACTATTTGTCTTCACAGGACCATGGCTTTAAATGTAGTTGGCTCTCTAAATTATTCTTAAACTAAGAATGTTGTTTTACATCTTATACAAGAAGCTGCAAGTATTAACCAATTTACTAATTATGAAATTAATGTTGAGTGTGTTTTCTGCTTGTAGAATGTAAATGTGTTTGTACTTCATCACTGATTACTATGCCAAATGACTAAGGGTTCCCTATTGAACTTTGAGCTATTAAGTAATCCACATATTTCAGAACTCTCATGTCAAGTAATTAAAACTGTCCAGGGAAATAATGTCACCAGCTACTAGTATTGGTCCCTGGTAAATTGCCTTCCATCTCATAATGCTGCACTTACTGATTAAGCCCTAGTCAATGCCCACTTGGATAAGTTGGATAAGTGAAAACAATTTTTTTTTTTTCATATGGTCAACATTTCCCAATTGAGTAACAAATGAAGGACACAGCAAAACCTAAAACTAAAGAATTATCCTTTTCCTGACTGTTGGAATATATGGTTTCCCAGCAACATTTTCCGGCTCTCAGGTTTGTTGGGAAGCTGCCTTCCCACTGACAGTCCATGCTGCCTCAAGGCAGGGGCCTTTATGACAGATAGAAACGAAAAAACAGATTTGTGTCACAAGTGACTGATTTTGCAAGATATTGTATGAGGTATGTGCATTTTTGGTAGGAAAAATAGAATTAGTGAAATTTTTTTGGGACACATATGACCCAGTGAACTCTGGGGGATTTCTGGAGGTAGAATTAGTAGGACAATGTATGCCCTCTGGAGTCTAAGTGTAGGCTTGTTGGAGGGGGCAAGAAAAACAAAATCCGTACTACCTACCAAAAATCCAGACACACTCAAGGATTCAGCATGCTTTCCATTAATGAAAACACATGGTTTCAACAAAAAATTCAAAGCAGAAAATGATTAGGTCTTGAAAGGATTATATCATATATAATAGCTATCAAAGTGTTTATATATTGGACTTCCCCATGTTAACAAATATGAGCATGTAAAAAAACAAAAACAAAAACAAAAACAAATTAAACTGTTAGTACCCAAGCAATCACGGGAAAATGAAAGCATCATAAATATTTTTCAGAATGCAGCTTTTGGTGAGGAGGGGACTCATAACCAGTCACACGTGACACTCTCATTTTTATTCTATTCTCAGATACTTAAAAAAAAAACTGTTGCTGTTGAGTCAATTCCGACTCATAATGACCCTATAGAAAAGAGTAGAACTGCCCATAGGGCTTCCAAGGTGGATTCGAACTGCCGACCTTTTGGTTAGCAGCTGAGCTCCTAACCACTGCACCACTGCTTTATATTAGTTTGTTTTCTAGATTCCAAGGAAAAGCAGAAGTATTTTTCTAACTTTTCAATTCACAGTTTGCAGAGATAGACTTATACTTCTGTTACTGCTAACATTTTGTGATCTTATGGAATGAAATATAATAACTCTGGGTGAACATAGATTAATGTATTCAATCACTCATTTAGCCATCCACCAATACTGTCGAATGCCAGGCATCGTTCTAGGCACTAGTGGTAGAGTACAGATAAAGTCCTTGCCTCACGGATTTTACCTTCTCTTTGGGAGGATAGAGAAAGCAATATAAGAAAACTAAACAAATTGTGAAATTGTGCTATGTGAGTTTGAAAAAGTGCTATGTAGATAATAAATCAGGGTTAAAAGGGAAGGGATTAACTTCCATCCCTGTGTGAGTCTTTATCTTCCACAAATATCTTAGACTTCCAGGGTAGTATATGGTTTTGGACCTGAACGAAGCAGATCTAAATCATTTAAGGGATATTTAGAATGGAAGTACCTCCAAGACACAAATAAAATGATTCTCGGCTAGAGACATGGGAGGATAAGAGTGATGTTTGGCTGATAGATCCAGATAGAGTTCTCTATACTATGGAAACAGGCTTTAGTTTCCAGTACATAAGCTAAGCGACAACCTGAGTCTTTGAACATAGATGTATGGAGGGCTTTTGAATTTATTTGCAGTTTTAAACCTTTTATGTATATCAGCTGAATCTAGACTGAACATAATATGCCACACATGTATGGACTGATATTTTTGAACAGAGTTAATGTTAATTGGATGCTTATCATATTCTAAGAGCTGTTTGAAGAACTCTCCATTTAAGTCTCATATGATTATAATCCCTGTTTTTCAAGTGCTAACACTAAAATTCTGGCGATTCAGTACCTCGCCCAAGGTCACATGACTAACAGGTAGTAAGCCAGGATTAAACACGGGCACCCTGTCTCCAGAAGCCACGTTCCTAACCACTGTCCTGCTTCCACATAGCCCTGCGTAACTAACCACAGTGAAATTTTATTTATAAATATTATTAAATTCAATGTCATTTTTTGTCTTTTTATAGTTTCCCAATTGAAATATGCTAAAAGTACAACTACTTTATATTGGTGGTGAATTAAGTTATTTGACACATAGAAAGGAGTTCTCACGCTCAAAAATATTTTGAGGCCCGTAGTCTGGATGATCGAGGAGCGCTGGTGGATGGTTAAGGCGATCGACTGCCCGGGAGAAAGATGTAGCAGTCAGCTTCAGTAGAGATTTATAGTCCTGGAAACACTGTGGGGTCACTGGGAGTTGGAATTGACTAGATGGCAATGAGTTTGGTTTTTTGGTAGTCTGGATGATGACTAGCTGATCATTTTAAAATTAAAATATCCAGGCACATTTAAAGGGAACCAGATGAATGATAAAGAGGAGATAATCATCAACTCAGCATAGGTTCTGAACAGGTATCAATAGTCATTAGTGAGTAATTAAATTTTTCAAATAAAAAAATGGGTGTGTACATAATATGTGTGAATGGGCAACACAAGTGAGAGAGGGATCCTTTATTTTCAAGCAGTTTACTGCACACCAAACATAAATTATCAATATAATGCAGAATAAAATTGTCCCAGTGCTAGTAGTGTAGGCCATAAATGCCGTAAGATTTCATTGGAGAGAGGTTATGGTAGACAGGAAATCTTCAAAAGTGAGGCCAGCCCAAGACTTGGGAACGGAAAAGACAATGATAACTTAAGAGAAAGATAGAAAAAGTGTTTCCTATGTATAAAGGTTAGCACCTGACAAGTCATGGTGGTCAAAGGTAAGGACCCATGTTTGAGCAAAGGTGAGTAGACCAGCTTGGTGAGACAGAAAGATTCCTGTTAGAGAGGAGCAGAGAGGGACAAAGTTGGAGAAGCAGTGAGAGCTCAATTATAGGATATTTGAACACCGTGGTGGAATGTATGTCATGGAGCAACACCAGATACACGATCATGAAATGAGCTGAGTATAGTGTTTTTAGGAAGTTACCATGGCGACAATAATTTTAGTGCAAATACCATGGAAGCTGAAAATTTGACTGGAAGCTCACCCAAATGCTAACGAAGAAGAATTCATAACTATAAACACTTTTTTTTAAAACTGTGGAAAGAAAAGCCAGAATATAGAGAGTTAAAAAGAGCAAGTGCTGAGAAAATGCAAACATATGTGAAGGATCACACATTTGAAAAGATAAAAAAGAGAGAGAAATCCAATTGATAAACTTCAATGCCACTCTCCTCATTAAAGACCTTGCAAGATCTGTACACGTTTAAAAAAAAAAAAAAGAGTTAAATAAATAAGATTAAAGGGGCTGACCAAAAAAAAAAAAAAAAGTATAGGACTGATGTCCCTACAGAAAATTAGTAAAGAATGGAATCAAAGGCTAAAAAGTTAGATTTGTGGAGGCCAACCCAGCTAAAACATACTCCACGAAGACCATTCTCTTGCCAAATTTCCCTCTCCACTCTGCTCACGTAGCATTACGCATCTCTGTATTGCACTCTGTCAAAATTATGAAATTACAGCGAAACCTGTGACAGCTGGAACTCGACAGGACGGCCTTGTTTCTCTGGGTCTCGCAAGTTTTCCACCTTTGACAGGATGTAGTCTTACCACTTTTCTATCGCTCCCTATTAGTGGGAAATACTTGAGTTTTCCTTCTCTGACAGCTTTCTGCCTTACACAGGTTTTGCAGATTTTACTGTACTTGGTTTTTCTTTTCCCTCCTCCCCCTCCATCAACCCTCTTAAGGACTATGATCTTACTATGGACCTAGAACATTTCTTAGTCATCATTGTGTCCCCGTCGTTGAGCACAGTTTCCCACATTTCAGTACTCAAGTGCTTGCTGAATAAATGTAAGGGGCTTGAGGGTGAAAGAACTGGGATCCAGAAGCTTTAAATGGAAATTAAGAACTTCTGAGAGGAAATTTCTTTGCTGAATGTAGTAGCTCCCAGCAAGGATTTGTGGATGGGCAAGTGCTCAGAAGTCTACATTGCTTCCCAATGATGGTTGCTGTCCTGGGAACCACAATGAAAAGAAGATGGGTGTTGCTGGCAAGGAATGGTCCAGTGTCACTGGTGTAAGTTTATGGGAATCCAATCAGTGTATAAGCAACTGACTAAGAGGATTACAGTAAAGTATTTTCTAGCACAGGGAATTAGGATGGGAAGTGCTTGTGATGCTACGGTAGAAATTTATAAAATTGGAATTTCCAAGGAGGGCCAACTGAAGAAGTAATATGAAATGATATCACCTTTTATATGAGGCCATATTTGCCTGAGGGATTTCCAGAGACAGTAGACTTTTGGTTTTAAATCAGGGACAGTTCTAGGCAAACCAAGTTAGTTGGTAACTAATTGCCTGCTCCAGCCTTACCAACCCTCACGTAGTTCTTCAACTGCACCATGCCCAGCCTGCAGTCCTTTGGATGCAGCCTTCCCGACACTTGCCACACTCATCCTGGTCTTCCTTCTTCCTGGCCTTCTTTGTCTGCTATACCTTATCCTTCTTCAGCTCAGACGTTGTTTCTTATTTTTTTTTTTCCTCTTTTCCACTGCCTTCAATCTCCCTGATTATCCCCTATTCTTCTTCAGCTCAGACATTGCTTCTTAGGTTTTTTTTCTCTTTTCCTCTCCCTTCAATCTCACCGCCCCACATCATACCCATGAACTCCAATAGGCAGTTTCAACGCTTTAACTGTGAGCCACAGAAAGAAACCAGAACTTGTGTTTGGGAAGTAGAACTTTATAGATATAGATTCTTTACTTCTGTGTTTTCTTTAAATTTTTCATAGTGCGTTAAAGCCTCTTTCACAGTTAAGAAAGCATACATTTTAAAACTTGACTTACAGAAGCTGCTTCCAGGGGTTATTCGTTGAGTTCAGTCAGCAGTCGCTCCCCTCTGAGGGATGGGGCTGAGGGGGAACTGAACAGGCTGGTAAAAGCCAGGAGCCAGGCCCAAGGCTGCTGGTTTCTGAGAAGGAGAAGAAACCTGATCGGCAGGGGCAGGTTGAGGTCACTGGGTCTGAAGGCAGGACAGGTATGTGGGATAGGTTTTGTGCTCTGGGTTGTCAATTTCTGAGATAGTATTCCTGAGCTCTGGTGGGCAGTAGACCACCGTAGATTAATCTAGAGAAATGAAAACGAATAAAAAAAGAAAGTGTAACCTCACTCTATGAATGCCAGAATTACTCAGAAAAGACTGCCTTAAACCAGCCTAAGCCAGATTTGGCCCACTGCATGTGCAGAAGGGTCAGCTGTGACTGTTAGTTGACCTCAGCAGAGGACGCAGCAAGAGGTGGGACAGATCAGATGGAAAATCATCACCCGGACCCCGTTCTGAAGTGAGAGGTCTGACAAGAACCATGTCAACTCCTGTGTCCTGGCTGCCATAATTCCTGCAACGTCCTCCTTCTAGAATTTTCCCTCCCCAGTATGCCTGCACATCCGCCATCTTGCTGCCCAAATCACATATAAGCCCTGCTTCCCCATAGCTCCGGGAGTCGGATCTGAGGAACTTCATCCCGGCTCCCTGCTCTGCATATTGCAGTAAAGTTACTCTCTCTCTCTCAAAGGCCAGTGTCCACATCATTGGCAAGACTGAGCACGCTGGACGGAACCCACTTTCTAGGGTCCGGCAACAAAAGGATGAGAACTGCAGTTTATAAACTGGTTATAGGAAGTGAGGAGAAAAGATCCGTACCTAAGTTCATGTTTTCTGCCAAAATGTTTGGAAAATTTGAAAACACTGGCAGATTTAAAACCTCTTTGACTTTATCTTTTTAGTTAAATGATTTGGACAATCCTTTAAAGGTCAAAAGTTTAGAATTCCAGTACTGGCCTCAATAGCCATGCGGTTCCTCTGTAATGTGCCTGTACGAAATGCAATCTGGCTGAAAATAAGCAAAGTGTAAGGAGGCCAGGAGACCTTCCTTCGACTCCATTATTGCAAACTTGACAGGCATAGATTGACTGGAGAAAATAAAAAATGTTTGCTGCAGTTTTTGAAAGAAGAATCATGGCAGGATCCCAAGATAAGATAATAAATAGTATTTGTTCTCCAGAACCCACATGGCAGAAAATAAGGTCAGAAAGGGGGGCAAATCCAAATAACCTTCATAGGCTGAGAGTTCCATCAATGATAAAGTTGTCAAGAAGGATGTTATCAAGATGAATATAATTACTGAACATGTGGCAAGGAGGTGGTTTCTTTAGCAATACGTGTCCATCTAGGTGAGTCGGCCGATTAACTCTGAAATACCTGCCTGTGGTAAAGCTTATCAGAGAAGAAAATTAAACTAAGGCTTAGAGCTGAAATTCAGCCTCTCCACCTATTCATTTCTGCTGACAACCTGGCTTTCTGGTTTAATATCTGCTTAGCACTACACCACTGTAAGTTTGTTGCTGATTTGCAGTTTCCTTTTGTAACATTCTTGGATTTCTCAGTTCCCTTCACTCTTGGTTAAAATGTCGTGTACTATTTTATTCTATCACAAAGATTGAATGAATTCATTTTTTTTAAATCCAGGTATAATTTTAAAGGTGCATGTTTTGAAGTATAATATAACAATTTCAAGATTTTGGATTTCTGTTAAAGGGCTGCAGTATGCTTATACAATTTATAAGTCAAACTGTAAATGCTAAGTTCTTTTTCAAAGGGATTAATCCTTGCATTAGTAACTACACTTACCTGATTTAGGAATAAGCATGAATTTTTCTATAGATAACCCTTTGATTTAGAATTTACCTTATTTCTTATTTCCACAGAATGTTATAAAAATATACTAATTTATTATTTTAATAATCACGTTTCTGATATTTCCTCCTATTCTGCAACCATTTTGTTTGGCTATTTGATCACATGGATGTCTGAATATTCTAGCGACTCCCCGGTTTAATTTGTTCTGAAATATAAGAAAAGTGATGTAACTCTTTTTGTTTTTACATTGCTTTTTACTTAAATTAGGTTATGTGTCTAGATAAACTATATTAGCATTATCCAGGATTTGAGGCAAGGAAAATCCCAAAGTGGTTGGTATTTATAATACCTTTGTTGGTCTAGAAATTTTAACGGCAATAAAATGTTTCAGTTAATGGAAAAAAAATGTACTATGTTGACAAACAAGTACACTGAAAGAGTAATTTTTCATTATGAACATCATTATAGATCTTTCAGTGTATAATGAAACAGGTTGAAATAGTAACAATAGACTATAGAGAACTTTGTAATTTCTTTCCATGGAACTTTAGCTGTGTTTCAAACTGGTTTTCTCTCTAAATTCATTACTTTTCTTTTTTTGCACGATGTTTAATTTGGTAATAAAGCCCACTTTCTGAATGGGGAAAGATAATAATGTTTGTTGCTATTTGTTGAATGGAGGTTTTCCTTTTTAGCTGTTTAATCATTCATGCAGTAAACACTTGAGGACTTCAGCATTTAAGGCATCATCAGAGATTCTAGTGGGACTTCATCAGTGAATTCCACATGCACTCAGCCTTAAACCCCTGACAGTGTGATTGGAGAAACAAGTCTAGCATACAGACAACCATAGCAGAGGATGGACTCTACCATGTTTCAAAAAGCAAAACAAAGGCATTTGGCAAAAAAGTTTACTTTCTTTGGTGCCTCAGATACCTGATTTCTCTTACATCTTTTCTATTCTCTGAACTACTAAAAATCTTAGTGAATTGTGTTCTTCAGCTTTTCAAAAAACATAATTTATCATGAATATTCATAATAATGTATTTGGTACTTTAAAAATTGTCCAAGAAATATCTTGTGAAGCCTTATTTACCAAACCTTTGCTATAATAACATTATATCTAGAAAATTATGCTTTGTAGTTCCTCGTAAAAATGGTGGACAATTTTAAATTGGCAATATGACGCTTGAAAGTTAAAAAAAAAAAATCATCCAGGAATGTGAATATTATGGGGAGCAAATCTTAAACTACTTATGCTTGAATTTACCACTATATATGCAAAATTAAGAAATTTGTGAATTGTACTTTGATACTATTGTAAATCAGTATAATAATTGTTTAACTACTAATCTTATTTAGAAAATCAAGAAGTATGCACAATGACTTATCAGTTAGGCATGAGAACAACACACACACACACACACACCTACACACACACACATACACACACACTAAAATATCCAGGTTTATAGCCTCTTCTATTTGCCGAATCTAGAAATCATCAACTCGATGTTATCTATTGGATTGAGAACAAATTTATCAACACAGACTGGCTCAATGTATTCATTTGCTTCTTTAAAGGGGATGATTCTGTGGACACTGGAAGATTATATTTATGTAAACACAGACAATTCAATCTTATAACTTACTCTGAGTGATTGATATCTAAATTAGAAAATGGCTATTTCTTGAAAATCAGGACTGAATGCTTTAATGGAGAACTAATTTTTGTGTGTGTTGTTAAGACATGACACTGATGTAAGTTAAAGGACTTATACCAAACTTTTATTTCCCGTGTCTAAGACACACGCAACTACAGACCACTTATGCTGTTTAAATAGAGCTCTTCTCACAGATGATAGGGTGTTCTGAGTCTTGGGATCTACTGCCAGCTCTGTGATTGACTCACTGTGTGAAGTAATAAGGTGATATTTGTGAAGCACTGCACAAGTCTCATATGCAAAGAACTATGTCAACAGGAAGTATTGTTATTATTTAAAGTCACCCCGGCAGGCGTTAAAGTCAACATGACATTCAATTGAATATAATGTAGGGAAAGTTCACATTTTGACTGCTGCTTAGCTGGAGACCATTTAATTAAGAACCGTTTTGGAGGATTTTCCTTAGTATTTTAATGAAATTCAGTCCATCATGCTTATTATCACAGTGCTAGTGCTTATCCCTGCTGGCAACAGGGAACATGGGTAATCACTCCTCCTTGGTATGGTGTTGTAGGTGGCACATCATTAGGACATATTCAACCCTGCAGACCAATCATTTTGGGCATGTATAACTTTTCAGTTTTAGTCAATTGACCTCCAGCCCAAGTCCATGCTTATTAATTATTTGAGATAGATGCATTCTGTTACATCAATAGTCATCTTGGAATTTGTACCTGAGACTAAGCATTAAGATATAAGAACTGATATTTAAGACCCAAAGAGTCTAAATTCTCCTAGTATACTCACATCAAACTTACAGGGCTCAGTACCTTAGAAATGATAGTACACGTCTCTGAATCCTGTATGACATTTAGAAGGCCATGGAATTGGAGAAGGTAGTAAACTCAACCTCAGAATAATCAATTAAATCTCTTCTAAAAATGGTGTTGAAGTGTACACCAGATGACATCATGAAGAAATAAAAGAAGCTCCAGATAAACAGAATGAATTATCAGCATGTGAAACATAGCCATCCCATTTCATGAAAGGTATACATTTATCCAGATTGACCTACTGTCACAGGCATAGAGAGAGACGAAACTGCAGTATCTATGTGTGCTAAAGGCATTAGTGGGATGGAGGGACCAGCATGAGAGAACCAGAAATTTATAAAACACCCAAAGTGGAAAGGGGAGGTGATGCAGTTTGGCTATCTTGAAAAATCAAAAACACTGAGGGCTCGTTTTGAGCATACACTGATTTACCTTTGGATAACTTTTTTTTTGTATAATTTACTGAGAAAAGTAGTTATTGAGTAACTCTTGTTTAATTCCTGTTCTGCTTATATAAAATCCCTGCAACTCTTATTCCAAATAACCGCAGAGATAGTGCTAGAAGTTATATGGACTCTAGTATATCCTCCAAAATTTGCGTCCCAGTTGATGGATTTGACTTACTCTTAACTAGCATTATAAACTTTGTATTAAAGTTCTTTATTTCCTTTCAGTTTTGGAAGGTAGGTTTTTTTCTATGACATTTGAAAGATACAGCACATTATTTAATTTTCTTAAGTCCAATTAAGTCTGACCACACCCCCACCATCTACCTGTCTGACAGCCTTTAGTAAGGCTCCTTCTCTCTTTGTTTACAAACACCAGAAACAAAGGTCTGCAGAAGGCCCCATCCTTGGTTTTTGATGGTGACAGTAACTCATTTTTCTTTGTTGTCCAGTGGTGCAATTCTATCTTGATCTTCCATGATCTATCTGTTATAGAACTCTTATTGAGCAAAGAGTTGGCCTTCACAGGAAATGGATCATCTGAAGCTCAGCCTAAGAGGACGTTTTAAAAAGGTGTTTAAAGTTCGCTCTCCAGTCAGGCACGTGTGAGTCTCTTTAGAGGTCCTACCAACTCCTTAGGTTCCGCCTAGGACTGGGCACAAATTCCCTCCACTTCTAAGCACCTATCCATTCTTCCAGCACCTGAAACCCCAATTCTCTTCTCTGACCTTCTGTCATTATCCTCTTCAAGTGTCTCCTCCTTCCCTCCCCTATTCCATCCACCTAAAGGTTTCCACGGTTCTAACCTTCCCAATGAGACATGAAAGGATTTGTTGATAGGTTTTAACCAGCCCCTAAAAATAAAAAAAAAAAAATAGTAACTCCTCACTTCTGCCTCAAGGAAGAGCCAACACACTTCTGTCCAGAAAGGATTTATGAATTTTTTGGGTGTGGAAGATAGAGAAAAATGGCCTTTGATTATTTCTCTTTTAGAACATAGAGAATAAGACAGAAATTGGGGTCTCAGTAGATTATTGTGATATATAGTACACAACGAAAAGGTGAATGAGACTATCTGAGTATTCTGAGACAAGATAAAACTGCTAATTAGTTTCCTTTGGAAAACAGCATGTTGAAATTAGACTGAAAAAAAAAAAGGTTTGAAAATTAAGAGTCTATGCAATTTGATTCATGTTTATAACAAGCTCAACACTTTTAAAGATAATACTGAAAAGTTTCTTAATACAACTCTCCATTTTGAAAATCAAGTTACTTACTGTCCAAGAGGGCAAAAGGAAATCAATCTATCTTTTACCAAATCTATAAATATTTTCTTCTTATCAACATATTTGGAACATAGTCTCTCAAAATTTGTTTACAGTTTGTATTAGTATTTTATCTTATTTTAAATGTACATAATTTTATCATCTTTCAGTTAATATTATGGATCAAGTTTTCACACACACACATATATAATTCAGGTTTTTAGACGATTTCTATGTTGTGCGTCTGTGTGTGTGTGTGTGTGTGTGTGTGTGTGTGTGTGAGTGTGTGTAAGTTTTCTCCTCTCCAGTATGTTTTTAGCTGCTTTTAAATTTTAATTAGAGATTCCCTGTGTTCGTTTTTGTCCACTAAGTTTTGTTAATAATATATACAATGAATTTCTGTCAGTCCTTTCATGGATTTTATTTTTAGTGATATTATAAGACAATGAATGTTTGATAGTAATTAGATAACTGCGTAGCTGGGTAAGGGTTAGATGAATCCTGTTTGAAGCCACTGCTTTTCTACTTGATTTCTGAGTCCCCTATCCTTTTTCTATCCTACACTGTCCCATTTTTTTCTCCCCCACTAGGTAGAAAATTTGTTTTCATTTCAGCAATTGGAAGCAATTGGTAAAATGTAAAAGGCATTATTATCCCTCAATTTTACAGTCGTGTTAAGTGATTGATTAGTGTAAGGGCCGCATGCCTCTGTCTATTATATACTTTAACATGAATGAGCACTGAACTTTTTTTTTTTTATTTTTCTAACTGCTTCCAAGAATTGAAACTGTAAAATCATATTATCTGCAATTTATCATGAACTATTTGCAGTTCAAGATATTTGTCATTCTTTCCCCTTAAGAAATCAGGGTAGTAATGTTGATGATGATACATATATTCTTCCACTTCTGTGCTGTAACAATCCTTAGACTCTGGTAATATTGTCTCTAATTTGCACAAAAGGGTTCAAATAGATTAACTAGGCAGAAGTACCCAGTTGTCAGTGGTAAAGCCTAACCTTGAAAAACAACTCTGTCTGTATCATTGAAAAAAATCTTTGCAAACTAATCTAATCCTTAGAGAACATAGGCTAATGTCATTAACAACTGGTGAATTATGGTAAAACAAAATAATAATAATTTACCAATTCAAAGAGTAAGATGCCAGCTTCAATCCTTGGAATATATTGATGTTGGAAGAATGTAAAACAGATAGG
This sequence comes from Trichechus manatus latirostris, assembly GCF_000243295.1. Taxonomy (NCBI): domain Eukaryota; kingdom Metazoa; phylum Chordata; class Mammalia; order Sirenia; family Trichechidae; genus Trichechus; species Trichechus manatus. The sequence continues at coordinate 2,063,992 of NW_004444170.1, read as the reverse complement.
GGAAAGAAGGTAGGTTGTAAGAGAAACAAAAAACTTATCTTTATCATCTTTTTTTTTTATGATTAAGAAACAATGTACATTTATTGTCTTAGTCATCTAGTGCTGCTGTAAAAGAAATACCACAAGTGAATGGCTTTAACAGGGAGAAATGTATTCTCTCACAGTCTAGTAGGCTGCAAGTCTAAATTCAGGGCATCATCTCCAAGGGAAGGCTTTCTGTCTCTGTTGGCTCTGGAGGAAGGTCCTTGTCATCAATCTTCCCTGGTCAAAGAGCTTCTCAGGCACTGGGACCCCGGTACCAGAGGACATGCTCTGCTCCCAGTGCTGCTTTCTTAGTGGTATGAGGTCCCCCTGTCTCTCTACTCGCTTCTCTCCTTATATCCCAGCAGAGATTGGCTCAAGACACTATCTAATCTTGTAGATCTCATCAACATAACTGCCGCTAATCCATCTCATCGACATCATAGTTACAGGATTCACAACACACAGAGAAATCACATCAGATAACCAAATGGTAGATAATCATACAATGCTGGTAATCATGACCTAGCCAAGATGATACACATCTTTGGAGGACACAATCCAATCCATGACACTTATAGAATTTTTTTTTTCTCCAAAATATGAGGAAAAAAACAAACTATACCTAAACTACTAAGAAGTAACTTCCTGGTATTTTGATTTATTTATCTTCTTTTCCTATGTATAGGTATATATGGAAAAAGTTATAATCTTATATCCTGCTTTTTCACTTATATAAATTTTCTCAAATATTTCAATGTTCTTGAAAAAATATTGTAAAAGTTTTAAAATTTTACCATAGTATATACAATAACTAACATCCAGTCAATAACATTAAATATTGCCTCAAAATTCACCATCATAAATAGTGCTTTGATTAAAAATTTCTCTGTATGTAATCTTTTGCCCAATTTACTGATTATTTCTTTACTGTTGAAATCTTGAAATGAGATTAGTGATCCAAAACATATGGATTTATAATCCAGAAAGACATTCCTACTTGTTCTTGTTTTTTACGGTCATTTTTGGTATGTTTCAGTAGGCTTGGTGTCTAGAGATCTGCAAACAACAGAAACATATCTTAGCGAATTGTACAAAAAGAGGTAATTTACTTTCAGCTGGTCTGAGGACACTTAACGGAATCCATGAGGAGACAGTGCACCTGATCTGACAGGGGAGGCTCTAAGCCTCAGGAAGCCTGGCTGTTTCTGCACAATTCATGGTAATTCATTTTACTCTCTTTAAAGAAGGCTTTCTCAGCTTTTCTGTGAATGATTTGAAAGATAGTATGTCCTCAGATGCCAAATTTCCTAGTTCGACCCTAATAGAGGTAGACTAGCGTCTTTCAGTGTTGGCTTCTAATTTCCAGGAGAGGAGGTCTGAGAGGCCAAGCTTGATCACCTGTATCCCTCCAGTCTCTATTGGATATGTAAACACAGGGGCAAGTCTCCAATGGAGGGAGATGGCATTGGCTTGGGGAACACACCAAGTGGGCTTTGGTGTATTTGGTAGGCAACGTATAGACTATTACATCTTTATATTTTGCGTTTTTGTACAGTAGAAGAATGTTGTATTTACTTTCATCACATTTAATCTATCTTTCTAAACAGGGAATTTAGACATTTAGGCTCTTTTTAGTAATACCTAATTATTTCACAAATATTATACCCTTAGAATAAATAAAAACTTGCAGAAGGATATTAAACCCGTTACCATTGAGTCAATTCCAACTCATAGTGACCCCATAGGACAGAGTAGAACTGCCCCATAGGATTTCCAAGGAGTGGCTGATAGATTCAAACTGCCAACCTTTTGGTTAACAGCTGAACTCTTAACCACTGCACCACCAGGGTTGCCAGGAACATATTAAGAGAACAGAAATATCAATTATAAATCACCAGTTTTTAGTTACAAGCAATGATAACAGTATAGCTTAAAGTCAAAACTTCTCTTTATTTCTACTTCTACCCCATATTGGCATATAGGACTAAATCGATTATTTTAAATCTCAACGAGAGGTGAGATAGCCTTGTTGTGTGTATACATGTGTGAAATGATATATATTTTTCCAAGAGAAATAAGAGTAAACTTTCTCTGGAAACTTCCCAAAGCTAATGAAATATTAATGAAATGTACATTCAATATTTATTAGTATTTTAATATATTTAACATAATGAGAAATCATGTTTTTATACACAGTATTCATTTAAATGAAATTATTGAAACATTTAAACCAATTTTTTTCCGACATTTAGATAACATGAATTGGACCGGTATTACAGAGTAACGCTACCATTTTGACACAATAAAAAGCTGCACAATATGTGGACTATAGTATTCTAAATCCCAAAATTAACAATAAATACATTTAAAAGGTCTTTACATTTATATGGGACTTTTCACATTGCATTGACATTCATATATTACCTTATTTTCTTTTCAAAAACCATAAGAACTAGGTGTTATTCAGGTAGTAAATATAAATATATAAGTAAATACGTAGATATAGATATATATATATAGAGAGAGAGCTCTGGTGGCACAGTGGTTAAGAGCCATGGCTGCTAACCAAAAGGTCAGCAGTTCGAATCCACCAGCCACTCCTTGGAAATCCTATGGGGCAGTTCTACCCTGTCCAATAGGGTCGCTGTGAGTTGGAACTGACTCCATGGCAACGAGTTTGTTTTTTTGCTATATATATATATATATATATATATATATTCTCATTTGAAAGTACTAACTTTTGAAAATATAATTATGTAAACCGTTTAAATACAAAACTCTGACTAATCAGAAGAGGGACTTATCAAATGAAATTGCATAAACATTTTAAGCGCATTAATAAAATCCTCCACTGAATAGAAAGGAAGGGAAGAGAATGAGCCAAAGGTTACTAATGGCCTAGAATGTTACAGGGATTGTGCCAGATACTTGTTATGTCAGATTTGAGCTGTAGGGTTTATTATCTCCAAATTACAGAGGAGAAATTCGAGGTTTCCAGAGGTTCTGTGACTTTCTCAAAGTCACTTAGATAATTAGTTCTAATTACCAATCCATCTTTTCCAAGGACATTGATTTTTCCACAGTGCTATTCTGCTTCTTTTTTTCATTCCTCCTTAAAAACTAAAAACGAAACCTGTTGCTGTCGAGTCAAATCCTACTCATAGTGACCCTATAGGATAGAGTGGAACTGCCCCATAGGGTTTCAAGGAGTGGCTGGTGGATTCAAACTGTTGACCTTTTGGTTAGCAGCTGAGCTCTTAACCACTGCACCACCAAGGCCCCCATTCCTACTTAGAGTTTCATTACTTGCTTTGGTAGGGAATATGGAAATTGTAGAGTAGGATTGATCTGCAGGCAACCAGTGGCACAGGGGATTCACATAACAACCCTCACGACACTAGTTCATCTCTTACAATTGTTTCAATAGCAAGTATCAGAAAACATGTCTTAGATTAGTTTAAACAACAAATGAAGTGTTTGCCTGCATAACTGGTATTCAGACATGGTTGACACCAAGGTTCATGATATCTTTTTGGCTTTTCCTCTATGTCTCTGTGATTTGCTCAGCTCTGTTATACCACCTGCTGGCTGTTTCTCAGGTGGGCTTTCCTCATGATAAAGTGATGGCTGCTGGAAGCTCCGCAACTACGTGGTTCTGCACGCATAATCAAAGGAGGAGAAAATGTCTCTTTCCAGTCACTGGACATGGGTCCTGGACTCCCCATGGGTAGGCCCAGCTTGGGCGCCTGCCCAGTCACAGGCAGTGACCAACCACTGCCACCCGGAGAATCTGACACCTTGATTTGATTAGGCCATCTCACATGGCCTTTGGAAGAAGTACTAATTGCTATCTGGCTTAGGCTCATTTGGACTTTGAGTCCTCGGCTGATTAAAACAGTTAACATGCTCAGCTGCTAACCTTAAGGCTGGAGGTTCAAGTCTACCCAGATGTGCCTCAGAAGGAAGCACTTCCAAAAAATCAGCCATTGAAAATCCTATGGACCGCAGTTCTACTCTGACACACACAGGATCGCCATGATTCAGAATTGACTCAACAGCAACTGGTCATCAGGACTTATTCTTGGTTGTAGAGAAGAGTTTATTTCACCAAAATCATATGACTAGAAAAGCTATGGTTTTGCAATGAATAGGAAAAGAGGGAAATGGAGTCAGGGGAGGCATTAGTAATACCTATTGAAATCAGTGAACCATTTTGGCTGCTTCAACTCTTCTTAAGTCAAGTATTATAGTACCTCGTATCAAATTTAAGAATGTGATGTAGGAGTTGAAAGCAAAGCACAGTTTCATAGATCTTGATCTAGGATCTTAGTGTAACATGATCTATCTCATTTCGTAGAAATGATTGCCAAGGATGGGCAACCTGCTGAAGAAGTCTTATTGGCAGTTAATGCATATATAAGAAAATCATGTAATTTTCATCTGTATTATTCAGAACAGACATTAAATATTGTGGATTGCATAGTCATAGCACATCTTAATTTTTCAGACTGCTAAAAACATAAATATATTTGTTCTTGTATTCACATTAAAAATTAGTCGTGTGTTCAAGTTAGCCCTGTCATCAGCTCTACTTTCGTTTCCTCTTTCCACCTGCTTCATAATTTAATATACTTGCCAGAGTCATCAAGTGTGAAAGTACTTTGATAAGAACGTGGTTTCTCACTGTATGTAGTTTCAAAGAATGAAGGAATTTCACAAAAAAGTGCATTCATATTGGAAAGTAACATTTGTAGGGAAAGGTTTAAGGTTGAATTAAGTGACCCAGTGCTTTCAGATTCATATAACTTTCTAAACTCGTTTTGGTAGGTAGAATTTTCCCTGTAAAATCTTACTGCTAACATATCTTTCAGAATCAGCTGAGTGACCACGAGGACAGCATCAAGTTTTGCAGTACAGTCATGCATTGCTTAACATCCACAATATGTTCTATGAAATAGGATGTTATGTGATTTGGAGTTGTGCAAACACCATATTATACACTGTACTTAGCAAAGCTATATGGGACACCTTTTGTTTTGCTTCCAAATACATGCTTCTGCTTTACCTATTGCTGCTGCTATCACTAGCAATGGTTTATCTGCTTTTGGGAGCCATGATGCACTTCACGATAATATTTTTGAAAGAAAATTAAAGAGAGATAACTCTACAACACTCAAGAGATGCGTGATACACGAGACTGGATGCAGCTGCCTATAAGTTGAAGCATAGGCTGTTATACAGTAAACTTTTTATTTGTGAGTGGGGAACCAAACCAAACCCATTGCCATTGAGTTGATTTCGACTCACAGTGACCTGATAGGACAGAGTAGAACTGCCCCCATAGGGTTTCCAAGGAGCTGCTCGTGGATTCGAACTGCTGACCTTTTGGTTAGCAGTTGAGCTCTTAACCACTGTGCCACCAACCAGTGATCCACATTAAAATAATGATAGAAGGTAAAGTAAAATACATACATAAGCCAGTATCATAGGTGTTTGTTATGACTATCAAGACATGTATTATTGTTTATATAGGGTTGTTATGAGTCAGAATTGACTCGACAGCAATGGGTTATTTTGGTTTTACATACTGTACCATTACATGCCTGGGAGTGTAATGGCTTTGTATACAAGAGACATGAGATATATCTGTTGCATGCAGGAAGTTGTTGCATTCACTGTGTATGGTTGCATCCACTATGTCCCGCTCTCTAAGCCAGATTTCTGAATTCTGTCATAACGTTATAGGACCACAGATGTATATACAGTTGGACGTTGCCCGAACGGCTGTTATGTGGAGCATGACTGTGTAGAATTGATCTGAATACATTCCTAAGCACAGAGCTGAATGGAAGTACACTACGTATATTTACAGTTGACCTCTTACCAAATATTATGCAAATTTTAAATGATTGTAAAAGTGTATTTAAGTTCAAATCATTTTTAATGGCATAATATTCACATATTTGCATACATTGTTAAGATTAGAATACTTACAGAATCCTCAAACAAATTACAAGCTGTTATGTCTAATATTTTGGAAATGTGTTTTTAAATCTACATTTTTATGGATAAACAGCTAGCAATTGATTTGAGGAATCACAACCTTTTAAAATCAATAAATGAACAATTCAACTGCATATTCATTTTGTTATCTACGCACATTTCATTTATACATAAAGCTTCACTTAAGAAATTAAGTGGTTAACAAAAACCAAAAAAATTGTCACATTCAGCAAACATTTACTGTCTGTGGTCTTTTAAATACTTACATTGTTTGACTGTCCTAAACCTGTAGTAAGATATTATCTCTATGTTGTAGAAAAATTACTATTAAATAAGAAAAAAAAGATTAAGGGAGCCTACAGTAGTCATCATAAGTTGAAGAAATTTTTCTCTACCGTCCCAAAACGGGATTTGTTGGCCCAATGTCAGACAGAAGTCAAGGCTAAACTCATAAAATTGTAGAATAGTTATAGGTGTATATGTGTGTAGCGGGATACTCTAAATATAAGCAGACATAAATTATTTTGATTTGTTCTTATGCACAAGATCTATTATATTTTGAATTCCAAGAACATTAAAGGGAAGCTCAATTTTCTTCTCTAAATTTTATTTATTTTGATGTTGTTATCAGGAATATACACAGCAAAACATACACCAATTCAACAGTTTCTACATGTACAATTTAGTGACACTGATTACACTCTTCAAATTGTGCAACCATTCTCACCCTCATTTTCTGAGTTATTCTCCCTCATTAACATAAACACACTGCCCCCTAAGTTTCCTATCTAATCTTTGAGTTGCTGTTGTCAATTTGATCCCATATAGATAGTTCTTAAAAAAGCATAGTGTCCAAGGCAGGCCTTTTTTACTAGTTAAACTAAACTATTGTTTGGTTTAAAGTTTAAAGATTATCTCAGGGAAATAGTTTCAGGGGTTTATCTACTCTCCATGGCCCCAGAAAGTCTAGAGTCCATGAGAATTTTAAATTCTGTTCTCCATTTTCCCCCTTTTGATCAGGATTCTTCTGGGATCTTTGATCAAAATGTTCCAGTTCTTCTGGTCTCATGGCAAAGGAGGCAGTTGTTCATGGAGGCAAATAGCCACACATTCCATATCCTCCTCCTATTCCTGACTCTCCTTTTTCCTCTGTTGCTCCAGGTAAATAGAGACCAATTGTTGTGTCTTGGATAGCTGCTTGTAAGCTTTTAAGATCCCAGGCACTACACAATGAACTAGGAGGTAGAACAGAAGCACTAAACATGTTATTAGGCCAATTAACTGGGATGTCCCATGAAACCATGATCTTAAACCTCCAAACCAAGGAACCAAATTCCATGACGTGTTTGGTTGTATATAAGAAGCCTAAGCAGCTACTCTTTTTTTTTCTTTTTGCCGTTGTTGTGAGTGTATCTATCACACAACTTTTGTCAATTTAACTATTTGCACATGCACAATTTACTGATAGCAATTACGATAATCAGCTATGTGATTCTACCCTTAATGTGATTTTTCTATCGCTGTTAACTCATCTTTTCCCCTCTCTCCCACTCCTGGTAACCACTAACAAACTTTGCTCTCTGTACATTTGTCTTTTCTTGTCTTTTTATATAAGTGAGGTCATGTAATATTTGCCCCTTTGTGACTGACTTTTTTCGCTTAGCATAACGTCTTCAACCTCCATCCATGCTGTAGCATGTATCAAGACTTCATTTCTCCTACCGGCTGGATAGTGTTCTGTTGTATGTATGGCACCACATTTTGTTTATCTATTCATCTGTTGATGGGCATTTAGGTTGTTCCCACATTTTGGCTATTGTGAATTGTGTTGTAATGAACATTGGTGTACAAGTCTCTGGGTCTCTGCTTTCTAGTCTTTTGAGTATACACCTAGGAATAGAGTGCTGGATAATATGGTAGTTCTATTTTTTATTTTTTTGAGGAACCAGCACACTGTTCTCCACAATAGCAGTACCATTTTGCATTCCTACCAGCAATGGATAAGAGTTCCAATTGTCCCACATCCTCACCACTATTTGCTAGTTTATGGGTTTGTTTTTTTTTAATCATAGCCATCCTAGTGGGAGTGAAATGGTATCTCATTGTGATTTTGCTTTGCAAAAAATCTCTCTGATGGCTAATGACATTGAGCATCTTTTCATGTGTTTGGTGGACACTTGAATTTCCTCTTTGTTGTAATGTCCATTCAAGTCCTTTGCCCATTTTTGTTATTGGGTTATTTGTTTTGTTGTTAAGTGGTTGGAGTTATATATATTTATTGGTTATTAAATTCTTGTTGGATATATGGTTTCTGAAGATATTCTCCCAGTTGGTAGCTTATCTTTTCACTTTTTTGGTAAAGTCTTTTGATGAACAAAAGTTTTTTTTTTTCTTTTTTTAATTTTTGTGAGATCCCATTTATTTATTTTGTCTTTTGTTGTTTGTGCTTTTGTTATTACATTAGATAATCCATTGTTGACAGCTAGGACTGACACCATTGCCGCTGCTTATTCTTCTAAGCGTTTAATGGTTTTAGTTTGCACATTTAGGTCTTTCATTCATTTTGAATTTGTTTGTGTGTACCGTGTGAGGTAAGGATCCTATTTCATTTTTCTGCATTTGGAAATCCAATTTTCCCAGCACCATTTATTGAAGATTCTCTTTCTTTCCCATCAAATGGACTTAGTACACTTGTCAAAAATCAGTCAGCCATAGATGTGTAGGTTTAATTCTGGACTCTCAGTTCTATTCCATTGGTCTACGTGTCTATTGTTATACCGGTTCCAGGCTTTTTTGAATACTGTAGTTGTATAGTATGTTTTAAAATCAGGAAATGTGGCTCCTCCTGCTTCGCTTTTATCTATCAATGTTGCTTTAACTATCTGAGGCCTCTTGCTATTCCATTTAAAGTTTGCAATTAGTTTTTCTATTTCTGTAAAGAAGGCTGTTGGAATTTTGATTAGGATTATGTTGAATCTATAGATTCCTTCGGATCGTATTGACATCTTGACATTATTAAGTCTTCCAATCCATGAACATGGAACATCTTTCCATTTACTTAAGTCTTCTTTAATCTCTTTCAGCAGTGTTTTATAGTTTTCATTGTGTAAGTCCTTCACATCCTTGTTAGATTTATTCCTAAGTATTTCATTCTCTTAGATGCTATTGTAAACGGAATTGTTTCCCTAAATTCCCTTTCGAATTTATCACTGCTGGGATATAGAAACCCAGCTGATTTTTGTTTGTTGACCTCGTACCCTGCAACTTTGCCAAATTCCTCTATTAGCTCTATAAGTTTTCTTGTGGGCTCTTTGGGATTTTCCATATATATGATCACATAATCCACAAATAGAGGTAATTTTTCTTCTTCTTTTCCAATCTGGATAAATTGTTGATAAATTTTCTTGTCTTGTTGCTCTGGCTAGAACTTTTAATACAATATTGAATGGAAGTGGTGAGAGTGGGCACCCTTGTCTTGTTCCTGATTTTAAGGGGAAAGCTCTCAGTCTTTTTCCATTAAGTATAATGTTGGCTGTTGGCTTTTCATATACGCCCTGAATCATATTGAAGAATATCCCTTCTATTCCAATCTTCTTTAGGGTTTTCATCAAAAAAGCGTGTTGGATTTTATCAAATGCTTTTTTCTGCATCCATAGAGATGATCATATGGTTCTTTTCCTTTGTTCTACTAATATGGTGTGTTATATTGATTGTCTAATGTTGAACCATCCCTGCATTCCTGGAATAAATCCAACTTGATCATGGTGTATGATTCTTTTAACATGCTGTTTGTTCTGTTTGCTAGTATTTTATTGAGGGTTTTTGCATCTGTCTATCTATATGAGATGTGTTGGCCTGTAATTTTCTCTTTTTTTTTTTTATCATATCTTTATCTGGTTTGCGTATCAGGGTTATGCTTTCTTCATAGAGTGAATTAGAGAGTGTTCCTCTCTTCTCTATCTTTTGGAGGAGTTTAAACAGTATTGGTGTCAATTCTTCTCCAAATGATCAGTAGAATTCCCCAGTAAAGCCATCTGGTCCAGGATTTTTTTTTTTTTTTTTTAACTGGGATGTTTTTAATCACCGATTTGATCTCTTCACTTGTGATGGGTCTGTTGAGACTTTCTATTTCCTCTTAAGTCAGTTTGGGTATGTTGTGTGCTTCTAAGAGTTTGTCCATTTTATCTAGGCTATCCAGTTTGTTGCCATAGAGTTGTTCATAATATTCTGTCATAATTCTCTTTATTTCTATCAGGTCAGTTATAATGTCTGCTCTTTTGTTTTTTATTTTGGTTATTTGCATCTTTTCTCTGTAACTCTAGCTAAAGGTTTGTCAATTTTATTGATCTTTTCAAAGAACCAATTTATGGCTTTATTGATTCTTTCTATTGTTTTTCTGTTTTCAGTTTATTTCTGTTCTGATTTTTGTCATTTCCTTTCTTCTGGTAGGTTTGGGCTGAGTTTCCTCTTCTTTTTCTAGTTCCTGGAGTTGTTGAGTTAGGCCGTTGATTTGAGATCTTTCTTCTTTTTTATCTAGGCATTTATTGCTATAAGTTTCTCTCTGAGTACTGCCTTCACTGCATCCTATAAGGTTTTTTCTTTTTTGGGGGGGGGGTGGTGGTGTGTGCTTAAAATTTTAGTGTTTATCATAAGTAGGCATGGGCTAAAATTAGTTTGAAAGCAATGATCAATAAGAAACTTGCTTCAAAAGAGTAAAATATCACCTAAGAGTGTGTGGGTGTTAGTACTTCTCTCAAATGTATATGTAGTACAGCATCCAATCTCAGGGAAGTAGTATTGCAATTTGTGCTGAGAGTCTCCCATAAAAGATCAGGTCCCAGGTTTGGAATTCAGTAGGACTCAGATTATGAAGATTCTGAGCATATCAAGAACAGAAAATGCATTGACAAAAAAAGGCCTCGTGGATGTGGTTGAAGATGAGGGCCACCAGAGAAGAGAATTAGAGCCACAGAGATTACCAGGAACTTTGGTAAATGTTGAATGGATTTGGTTAGATTCCTGTTGTCACAATTTGGTGGGTGAGGGTTAGAGCCAGCCCTATAGCACCAGTGTGCGGGAGTGATTAGTATAGTCTGGGTTGGTAAACAAGTTGATTTATTCATTCAATAACTATTTTTTTTAAGTATTCACAGTAACTAGAATTCAGGCACTATGCAGTGAGCACCGGACCTTGCTACATCTGTATTAAAAGGAACTTGATCAAAATTCATTAAGGAGAGAGAGAAAATCTTGCTGTTGTCATTAGTTTGAAACTAATATATGTCTTTGCAATGAGACTTCTCAAAAATATCCTTATCTACTTCAGTTGCCTTATGTTGAGCTATTCTCTCATCCATTTCCAAGATAAATAGATAGATAACATATTTCATATGCTATCTATATTTTAGTTTATTTATTCAGTTTAATTACTGGTTATATTGTCAGGTTCCTTCAACAAATAGGATTCTTTCTAAAAGGTCACTGAGCATTAATCCTACCATAACTTACGAGCCATCATGTCTAGCTACCTGAGCATATAAATAGATTACATGGCAGTTTCACCTAAAAATATTCTCATGGGCATTATACCAATCAGTCTGTAATACATGGCAATTAATATTACACAACTGACTTTATTATATTTATGTTTTTAATATACTAATTTAGATTCCACCATTGGCTTTTTATCATGATTTCCTTTCTGCGGCCTTGCATGCTCTGTTATCGCTCGATGGGCCTTTTGTAGCCACCCACACACAGCAAGCTCTTTCCCTGACTTGAAGCCATTGCTCTTTTTTTTGTCTCCTGTCATGGATTGAATTGTGTCCCCCCAAAAATGTGTGCAGCAACTTGGCTAGGTCATGATTCCCAGTATTGTATGATTGTGTTATCTGATGTGATTTCCTTATGTGTTGTAAACTCTACCACTATGATGAGATTACATGTGATCTCCTCATGTGTTGTAAATTCTATCACTGTGATGAGTTTATACTGATGAGGTTGACAAGATTAGTGTCTTAATGCAATCTCTTTTGAGATAGAAAAGAGAGACGTGAGTATAGATACATGGGAACCTCACACCACCAAGAAAGCAGTGTTGGGAGCAGACCGCGTCCTTTGGACGTGAGGTTCCCCTGCTGAGGTGCTCCCAGACCAAGAAAGACTGAGGTATCACAAGGACCTTCCTCCAGAGCCAATGGAGAAAGCGTTCCCCTGGAGCTGATGCCCTGAATTTGGACTTGTAGCCTACTGGACTGTGAGAGAATAAATTTCTCTTTGTTAAAACCATCCACTTGTGGTATTCCTGTTAGAGCAGCACCAGATGATTGAGACATCTCCCTTCCAGGAATGACTTCCCTCCTTCTGTCCGACTCTTTAAAAAAATAAAACAACAACAAAAACATTTCTTCCCTGTAGACTTGTGTGACTCTGGCCTGGGGAAAGAGTTTCTTCCATTCATATGTACGTGTGCCTTGGTATACTGTGGTTAAAATGGTCATCATGTGGTCTCATAGCTGTTTATTATTGTCTCTGATTGCCAATGAAAGTGAGGTTGGGGATTATGTCTCTGTCAGTTTATAGTCCCAGTGTCTCATACCTAGGGAGTCAATACATCATTTCATTAGTCTCATGGTTACCCTGCAACAAATGATGTATTAATGTATCAGCTTTAGAAACATTCTGCAATTACCATCCCCTACCTTCCTTTCTTTTTTCCTTCTTTTCTTCTTTCCATCCCACAAGTGTTTGAGGAGCGTGTATCACCTGCTAGCACTCTAGTGGGTTTCTGTGATATAATGATGAAGAAAAGCAGATTGTAAATTTACAATTTAGTTGAGAAGTTTAATTAATGATGACATGAAGAAATGTAAAACTTCAACAGTGATGAATTCTATAAAGAAAAAAAAAAACATTTAGGACTATGAAAGCATAAAAAATGGATATAGTTACCTAGTCTAGATGATAAGGGGAACCTGCACCGAAAAAAGTTATTCAGGCTTGGAAATATGAAAAGTTATTAGGCTGACTAGGTAAGGTGTGGTGTATTGAAATTAGGGAGCCGAGAGACAGACTGAGAACATTCCAGAAAAGAAGAAAAGTATATTCAAAGGTATTTTATGAAGTGAACAACATACATGCTTAAAAAAAAAAAAAAAGGTATTAGTAGTTAGAGAAAAAACTGTAGAAAAGAGAAACGGGAGAAAAAACTAGAAATACAGACCACAGAATAATATTGATAGTGTATATAAATCATAATAGAAATGGTTTTATCCTCTGACTGTGGCTTGGAAAATGGATTATAGCAGGTGAGGGGCAATCATGGAGATGAAATGTCCACTTAAGACAGCGAGCAATGAAAGTTGGTAGCTTGAACTAAAATAGTGCTAGTGGAAATGTAAATATATGGGGAATTATGAGATAGAGTTAGAATTTAGAATTACCAGGCCCTGATGATAAACTGAATATGTGGCAGAAGCAGCAGAGGTAGCAGCATAAAGCTCTCAGAAGTAGTTGAGGAGTGGATAGGTTGTATCAAAAGCAAAGACATAGACAACATGGTGTTGCAGTTGAGGGCAGGTGGGTCCAGATGGTTCTATTTCAGTGTTTGGCAGGGAATGATAAACTTGGTTAATTTAGTCACAATATGTCTAGAAAGGGTGTCATAAACAAAGAAGAAAAATGCATTCTTTAAGGAATCGGAAATCCTAACTACCTTGAAACTACTATATGCCTACAACAATATCTATGATCTCAATGAAACACAGAGTATGTCTATTGGTATGACTACACACTTTATGCAAAGCTGAATCATATAATTATCACTCAGCAAAATGGGGATAATAGCTCCCTTATCTACTTTCCAGGATTGTTGTAAGGATCAAAGGAGATAATTTGCTTCTAAAGCTGCAAAGCACTACACAAGTGTGAGGATTTGCTATTATCTGTCAAATCCAGGCACATCTATAGAATAAAATTGTTTAATTCAGGCTTAATATTTCTCTTCTTTGTTTTTTTCTATTATACTGGTAATTGAGAAACTTTGTGTTTATGAAACAATTAGTCCCTTACTATACAAATGTAATGATTAGAGTAGTGCTGGCTTTCATTTCAAGAAAAATAAGGTCCCCAAATACAAGTATAGATTTATTGTTGGCAAGTGGATGGCAACCTAAGGCACTATGGATGAATATGTTAAGAATATGCAAAAAATGTACCAAATATAACTCTTTTTTTTGTTTATTGTTGTAGTTTAAGTGAAAGTTTACATTTCAAGTTAGTCTCTCATACAAAAATATTATACATACATTGTTAGTAACCCTAATTGCTCTCCCTATACTGTGACAGCACACTCCTCCTTTCCACCCCTGATTCCCCATGTCCATTCAACCAGCTCCTAACCCTCTCTGT
>NW_004444170.1:2017864-2049162 GCF_000243295.1 Trichechus manatus latirostris | reverse complement strand
TTCTGTCTCTTGGGCTAATACTTTCCTTGTGTCTTTGGTGTTTTTCATTGTCCTTTATTCCAGGTGGTTGGGACCAATTGATGCATCTTAGATGGCTGCTTGCAAGCTTTTAAGACCCCAGACCCCACTCACCAAAGTAGGATGCAGAACATTTTCTTAATAAACTTTCCCAACATAACTCTTGAATTTTGCCTTAGATAGTTAAGTTTTGACATCGCTAGGAAAGTTGCCTACTTAATATTTCCTGTGTTTGTTGCTTCCTATTATAATCACTGCCACAGCTACTGTCTCAACTTAAAAAAAAAAAAAAAAAACCAAACCCACTGCCGTCGAGTTGATTCTAGCTTACAGCGACAGTATAGGACAGAACAGAACTGCCCGGAGAGTTTCCACCACTGCAAATCTTTACGGAAACAGACTGTCACATCTTTCTCCTGCGGAGTCGCTGGTGGGTTTTCAGTGAGCAGCCAAGTGCTTTAACCACTGCACCACCAGGGCCCTTCTACTTATGCCTTCGTTATCTCTGCCCTGGATTATTGGACACATTCCCAGGAGGGCTACCTACTTCCCGTCTTAATGCAACTTTAAATCATTCTCCACGCCGCTCTTATATTGTTCTTATTAAGTTTCATGACAATCCCGAGACTCTGAAGTTAAGTGAGTGAATAATAAGTCAGTTCATAAATAACAGAAGAGGGATTTTTCCCCATTTTTCTCCAACACCAAAGCAGGTATTCCTCTACATTCATTTCACTCAGAATTCCAAATTTTGTCATATTTTTAGGCTCAGAAACTGTTCATTCACAAATGTTAAGGCTTCAGATTAAAAGTTGTAAATAGGGTGCATAAAAATTGGCCAAGGAGCTGTCCAGCAAGACATATTCTAATGTTTGAACCCCAATAAAAGTTGAGACTGTATAAGGGTTAATATGTTTTTCCTATAAATATTCTTGGTTCTCCGAGGTGAACTGTAAAGTGTATTTTGCACCTCAGGCACCACTGTCTGTACAGTTCTCTAATTCTCTCCCTTACAGCTTCCTGACCTCCTAGATCAATTGATGTTCAAAGCTAAAAACTCTTACATTTTCTTGGTACGCGTTTGTACAACTCTCATCTTCATTTTGCATATTTGATTTATTACTAAACACTGTTATTTCTGCCCTTGATGTTCCTTATTTCAAACCATAGATTCAGTTTCCAAATGTTAACTGAAGCATCTTTGAAAAATACCATTTTGGACAAGTCGCTCCTCCTGCTGGGTCTCCCTGAGCACACACGGTACTCTCTTCATTTCTGAGCCTTTATACACACAGTGCCCCTCTGTGGGGTTTTTAAGGCCTTGCAGTTCTGGTGCAACCTATCCATCTACACTCTTCTTTACCTTCCTTAGTGTCGCAGCGGCGACGGTAATCGGGACGGCGAAGACAGTAACCAACTACACAACTCTTACAGAGAAGTGGGGCCAGGAGGGTCACTCTGAGGAGTCGACCCCCACTTCAGTCCCAGGAGTTTACTTTATAGTCAATACAGCAAGCGATAAAGCAATTAACACAACAAATGGGCTTTGGGAGTGGGCAAGGGAGAAGGAATTCAGGTAAACAAGTTTATCAGTAAAGGGACAATAGGTTTGGGAAAACACATCCGGATAAGTCTCGACATGTTGGAGCCAGGTCTCAACATGCTGTGCAGCATAGAGGCCTGTGGGGGCTGCAGTTGTCAATAGTGCAGCCATGTTTAAATGGCATATATCCCCACACCTTAGCACCTTCTTTCACCTGACAAACCAGGCTCAGCACTGGGCCCCACATGCCAGGCTCAACCTGACCACTGAGCTCCTTCAACTCAGGAATCCAGGGTCAACTCCTCTAGTCAATACCTCATGTTATGACTAAAATTACGAGGTCCACCCATTAGCTCAGTTGTTCTGCATCATTCCTCTGTTATTCCAATGGGCTTCCGTTATCAGGTGGGCCAGTTGTTGAGTCTGAGTTATATAAACAGCATAATGCTCCCAGATGAGATGTTCTCCATTTCCATTTTTCTTAACAGCTTCTATAAGATATAATCCACCTATCATAAGATTAACCTATTTAAATTGTACAATTCAATGGTTTTTAGTATACTCACAGAGTTGTACAACCATCTTCACGATGAATTTTAGATTGTTTTCACACACCCCCCACCCCGCATAACCCTGTATCCATTAGAGGTCATTTTCTCCCAATCCCCAGTCCCAGGTGACCACTAATCTCCTTTCTCCCTCTATAGATTTGCCTATTATGAAAATTTCATATCAATGGAATCATACAATAGGCGATCTTTTGTGATTGGCTTCTTTCACTAAGCATAGTGTTTTCAAGGTCCATCCATGCAGTAGCATGTATCAGTACTTTATTCCTTTTTATTGCCAGACAATACTTCACTGAATGGATATACCACATTGTATCTATCATTCATGTTGGTGGACTTTTCCTATTTCCACTTTTGTGCTGTTATGAATTATTCTGCTATGTACATTCATACACAGGTGTTCTGTGGGCATGTGTTTTTATTTCTCTTTGGTATATAACAGGGAGTAGAATTTCTGGGTCACGTAGCAATCTTATATTTAAATGTTTGAGGAATTGCCAGACATTTTCCAAAGCAGCTGTATTTCCATTTACTTTTAATTGACTGGTTGTGTTGTACTTGGGAGGAAACGGTGAGGATGAGTTAACAGAGCAAAAGGGACGGAGGGGCGAGAACCACAAAGTGTGGTCCCTAGAAGAAAAACAATCTTTGGATTACCCCACAGATTCCTCCCAGCACAAGGGAGAATCAGGATGCTCAATGTTGAAAGGGAACTGAGAGCTGTTTTGTAGGGGAATCTTCTAACAAAATGTATACTAAACTTCTTACTAGGTTTAATATCACGTGGCCAATGATACCAAGTTAATCCCAACATCTCTCGGCCCTATGTTAAGGAGGAGCAAAATCTCAATAGGTGACTGCAGATGGCCTTATATGGCATTTTAAAACCCAGCCAAAAGAGCAACCTGGAGAACGTCTTTTGTCCTGGAGTCCTTAGGGCTGGGGCTTGCCTCCTAGTTCTCGTGATTGTATGAATAAACTTCTAAGGATTCCAAAGGGAATCTCTTGCAAGGAGTTTTTAAAAATGAACCAGTGGCCTAACTTTTACTTTATTACTCAATCATATCATTCTTTCCCCCCCTTTTTTTTAAGATGTCATTTTTTTTTTCTCCTTCAGTACCCTTTTTCAGATTTTTCCTGTTTTCACACAGGTGTATCTATGCATGTCATTATGCATACGAGAGAGTCCCTTGGTGGAACAAATGGTTAAAAGCTCAATTACTAGTTGAAAGGTTAGCAGTTTGAACCTACACGGAGGTGCCTCAGAAGAAAGGCCTGGACATTGTATGGAGCATTTCTACTCTGCACACTTGGGGTTCCATAAGTCAGATTCGCTCAGTGTCAACCAACAAAAACAACATGTATGCGAGTGTGAGTGTGTGTGTGTATACACACAATCATGCTTCTCCTCGTTTTCTTGGCCCTAAACTCTTACCAAGCACCTGGTCTTATTGCTTATATTTCATCTTATTTTATTTTTGTTAATCTTTCTGCAGACTTAACAAATATCATTTTTTATGGACAACCAGTGATTTTTTATGTTTTCGGTTAGTGGGGGGTGCCATAGATTCAATTGTGTCCCCAAAAATATCTGTCAACTTGGTTAGGCCATGATTCTCAATACTGTATGATTGTCTACCATTTTGTCATCTAATGTGATTTCCCTGTGTGTCATAAATCCTATCACTGTGATATTACTGAGATGGATTAGCAGCAGTTGCATTGATGAGATCTACAAGATTAGTTAGTGTCTTAAGCCAGTCTCTTTTGAGGTATAAAAGAGAGAAGCGAGCAGAAAGATGGGAGACCTCATACCACCAAGAAAGCAGCGCTGGGAGCAAAGCCCATCCTTTGGACCCAGGGTTCCTGCACAGAGAAGCTCCTAGTCCAGGGGAAAAGTGATGAGAAGAATCTTCCTCCAGAGCTGACAGAGAGAGAAAGCCTCCCTTGGAGCTGATGCCCTGAATTTGGACTTCTAGCCTGCTAGACTGTGAGAGAATCAATTTCTCTTTGTTAAATCCATCCACTTGTGATATTTCTTTATAGCAGAACTAGATGACCAAGACAGGGGGGCTATTTACCTTACAGAAATGTCTTTTAGTTTTATTTTGAGTTTATTAAAATTTTTAAAAAGCAATAATCACAAGGTGGACTTTTTTTCCTCCCTCTTCTCTCTCTGTGGAATTATCTCTGTCCTATAAACACTACACCTATTTTCTGCCCATTCTTCCAAGTCTTCTGTGTTTCGGGAATGTTGGCAGACTCTGACTTTCCTTATGCTTAGGTCATGTGAGACTAGTTCCTAAAGGAAGTTTTCATTTGAGGGGGCAAAATAGATCAAAAGATTGCTGAAATTTTTTCCTGTTAAACAATGTTTAGATACCAATACAAATAATCCCCCTGGAGGGTTTCAGTCTCCCTCCCCTTCCATGCAGTTGCAGAAGACTTGGCAAATAGAAGCACAGCAGCTGTACGGAAGCACCATCCAAAGGGGAGGATCTGATACAAGGTTACAAGTTTCTGTGGCTGCAGAGAGCCTAATGCTTACTGGATAGCTTTACCCTCTAAAGAAAGAGAACATGGCCACCGTTGACATTAGTGCTGTCTCGCGCTCAGTAAGCCACCTGAACCGTGTTAGATGTTCCTAGAAAGAAAAAAGATGCCTACCTAGATGGGATGCTGCGCTTCCCTTTGGAATGCTGACCCATTCAACAGCCATTCTTGGCGGCTAGAGGGGTGTTTCTATCTCCTCATTTTTAATGAAACTTGAAAGATGAAGCATGGATGAAAGCATTCAGACACAATTTTTTCCAGTGACTCCTTCAGGCTGATAGCTTCCTGGGGAGGAAAAGAAAAAAATTACTGACAATACTTTCTGACCTATGTTTCTTACAAAGTGAGATAAAACAGATCTATTAATTAATTTGAACCATGAAAACTTCCATTTTAAAACTTTTCAGTTTAATCTCTCTGTGCTGAGAGGCACTATTGAAGATAAAATTATTTGTGCCTTTTGAAAGTGTCTGGTGAATTCAGGTAGAAAGGATAAAGTGATCCCTATTTGGAAGCTGGCCAGCCACATTTGCCAACATTGCTGCTATTATTCCAGAGCAGTACCTTCTAGGTTATGCTTCCAGATTATCACAGTAAACCTGTTTGGCAAAAGTTAATTTCTTCCCTCCTGAAAAGTTTCCAGTTGATTAGACAAACAGATTTGGGGCCATATTGTGTTAAAAAAAAAGTATAAACGAACAACATCGATTGGGGTTAAAAATTGAGAGCTAAACTATGCCACATTACTATTCCCCTAGTGCCAATTCAGTTTCCTGCATAAAGTATTCACAAAAAAATTATTGAACGACTGTAAAAGTAAAAGAATTAAATATTCTTCTTGAAGTGGAGGAAAAATACTAAGAGGAATGCAGCACTAAGCTTCATAGGGATATAAATCAGGCCACAAGATTCTAAGAGCGAATACTGCTTGCAAATGGAGCTATTTCTAAAGCCACCGTTTCAAACTAGCAGTGCGCTGCCACGCCATACTTACTATCATTGTGTTCAGAATTATTGCTGGGAAAAAACATCTTCCATGTATGTGAGCACAATAGAACTTCTTGATAAAGCTATAGCCAGGAGCTAGCAGTGATGTGTGTGTTGTATGGCTCTTCTCAATGAATAAAGCCATTCCTTTCATTAAAATTTATTTGGCGGGGTATTCACCCCCAACACACGCCAACATCACACACACAAATGCTTTTCGATTTTCCTCTACTAAGTGCACTGTTACTAAGCATATGGCACAAATCATCTTTTTCTTTGTATTATAATTTTTTGTGTACTTGTATTTTTCAATCAATGGTTGCCACTGGTTGTATGTGGGCTGTCGTACACGTCCTAAATACTATCAACACTGGTCACAGTGCCTTACGTAGCAGACGTGCATTGTTGTTGTTAGCTGTGGTGGAGTCAGCCTCTGACTAACGCTGACCCCACGTGAGAGAGAACAAAACCCTACCTGGTCTCGCACCATTATCAGCTGCGGATCAGATACATAAGGATTTCATTGGCTGATCTGCACAAGTAGATCACCAAGCCTTGCATCCAGCATGAGTTCATTTTGTTGTTGTTGTCAGGTGCTGTCAAGTTGGTTCTGACTCATAGTGACTCTATGCACCACAGAATGAAACACTGCCCAGTCCTGTGCCATCCTCACAATCATTGTTATGCTTGAGCCCGTTGTTGCAGCCACTGTGTCAATCCATCTCGTTGAGGGTCTTCCTCTTTTTTGCTGACCCTCTACTTTACCAAGCATGATGTTCTTCTCCAGGGACAGATCCCTCCTGATAATGTGTCCAAAGTATGTAAGATATAGTCTCTTCATCAGTAAGTGCTTCAAGTTATTATTAAAACCTTGCTATGAACTTATGTGTCTGCAACAGTATGTCCACAGGGAACTGCTAGAAATTTAGGCCAGATTCAGAAGAGGACGTGGAACCAGGGATATCATTGCTGATGTCAGATGGATCCTGGCTGATAGCAGAGAATACCAGAAAGATGTTTACCTGTGTTTTAGTGACTATGATAAGGCATTCATCTGTGTGGATCATAACAAATTATGGATAACGTTGCAAAAAAATGGGAATTCCGGAACACTTAATTGTGCTCATGAGCAACTTGTACATAGATCAAGAGGCAGTTGTTAGGACAGAACTAGGTGATATTGGCATGGTTTAAAATCAGAAAAGGTGTGCATCAGAGTTGTATCCTTTCACCATACCTATTCAATCTGTATGTTGAGCAAATAATCAGAGAAGCAGGACTGTATGCAGAAGAATAGGGCATCAGGATTGGAGGAAGACTCTTTAACAACCTATGTTACGCAGATGACACAACCTTTCTTGCTGAAAGTGAAGAGGACTTGAAGCACTTACTGATGAAGATCAAAGACCACAGCCTTCAGTTTGCTGCCTGACTATTCCATACACACCGTTTCTGTGTCTACTGTTTCACTTATTAGGAGAGTGTTTGGTAAAAGATCCACAAGTTTGGAAGGTCATAAATGAGAGAAACTGCCATTCACTGGGCCTAGAGTAAGAAAATAGCTCTCTAACCATGCCCTAATCAGAAGTGTTTCCCTGTCTTCCATCTGACAGTGGGAGTAAACCACAGCAAGCTTTTCTGGTTGCACAGGGTTTCCTTTAGCAAGGATCCAGAGGGAAATTCTATCTATGCTGGGGCAACACTTTTCAACATTCAATGCAGTTTCTTCTAAGCATATCATTATATAAATATAAGCAAATATTTATTAACCCTTAAGCACAGAACTTGTAAGGATGAAGGAGCATATGACATTGCACTCCCCTTCCTCCTAGCACTTCTAGAAGCATCAGACTTGTAGTAAGATTTTGGGATGTGACTCCCAATGCACCATTCTTCTTCGATGTCCTTGCGAATATCCTATTTGTATCATTCTCCTTCTAGGAAAAAATATATTTCAGAGCTCAATTCCTCAACTTTAGGAGGTGAATAAAAAATATATAAGTAGAGCTTAAAGAGGAGCTGAATGTTTCAAAGTAACAGAAAGTTTAAAGCTTCATTCTATAAAACTTTAAGAGTTTTGTTCATAGTTTATTTAAGAGTCTGGAATGATATACGTCGTTTCTACCTTACTGCTCCTAGAGTGGGGCCCTGGTGGCACAGTGGTTAAGTGTTTGACTGCCAACCAAAATGTTGGCAGTTTGAATCTACCAGCCGCTCCTTGGAAACCCTATGGGCAGTTCTACTGTGTCCTGTAGGATCACTATGAGTTGGAATCGACTCGACAACAATGGGGTTGGTTCCTAGAGCACTTCTCTGGAGAAGATGGGTGAACAGACTTCTAAAGAATATCATCCAGGTTTCTCAATTTTGAAGAAGCAGATAGGCAGCAAAGGAAGGCCTGGAATATCTCTCCGTAAAGCCCATCCCCATCATCAGAGTTTAAACTTGTTACTCTCTAGAAATAAGAAAAAAAAAAAAAAAAACTAGTTTGTTTTTTCTCCTTTTTTTCAGATGAGGACAGATCATTTGAAAAAGTACAAAAATATTTATTGAGAAATATATATTGGAGGAATAATTGAAAAATCTGAGGGCTCCCACCTAGGTAGGGATAACTTCATGCAGGAATTTTTGCAAATAAATGTAAAACATTTACATCAAGCTTCCCAACAAAATGAGTAAAAAGGAAGAATAGCATTGTGGCTGTTGAAAAAATGCTTCTGAAAATTAAGAAACTAAAAACAGAGGAAAGAAATGAAGAGTGTCTTTGGCTGAGTTCTCTAGAGAAGCAAAACCAGTGAAGCCTGTGTATGTATATGTGTATATATAAAGAGAGAGAGATTTACCTTAAGGAAATGGCTCATGCAGTTGTAGAGATCGGCAACTCCCAAGTCTGTGAGTCAGGAGTTGGCCATCAGGCTGGAGGCTTCTCCTGACTCATGTAACTGCAGGGGCTGACGAATCCAAGATTCACAGGTCAGACAGCAGGTGTCTGGCTCACAGCTGCAAAGGCTGATGAATCCAAGATCGACAGGTAAGACAGCAGGCTGCTGGCCCAAGTCCCAATAACTGGAGGCCAGACGCTGGATCCAGAACAAAGCAAAAGCCAGCAAGCTTTGCCAGAAAGTCCATGTATATTAGATGCAGGCCACATCCCCAAGGATACTCTGTTTCAACTGATTGGCTACTCATAGCAGATCTCCTCATGGGGGTGATCACATTATATCAGATCTCATCATGGAGGTGATTACATCATTATACAGCTGCCAAACTATATCATAACTGGCAAACCACAGACAATCATGGCCCAACCAAGTTGACCCACAACCTTAACCATCACAAAGAGGTAAAGTTTTAAAAGGAGAAAAGAGAGAAAACAAACAAAAATTAAGCATGTGGGGTGCAAAGGACAGATGAAAAATCTGTTTTTGAAGAGACTGTCCCACAGATATCAAAAACATTTATTTGAGTGCTTTACATTCCATACAAATTAAGGTAATGTGAATCTTATGAGATTAAAGATCAAAGATGAGATCACAATGCAGTGAATGAGATTAAAAGGAAGATTAGAGATCTAAGGAAATTAATTCCAAATAAAACTAACACCATTTCAGAAAGAATATATAAATTAGAAAATGAGAATAAAATGAACAAGTTTTGTGATGTGAGGAAAAAAAAATCAACCAAAATGTAATGGCAAAAGACTGAAATAAACACATTTAGACAGAAGGTAATAAATATAGAGAAGAAATCATGAAGACGAGTGAATGTGTAATTGAAGGACTGAGCAGGAGAACAACTGGAAATGGAAAAATATCCAAAAGATATCTGAGGGAAGCTGGGAACCAATTTGTACTTTTAAGTTAACGAAGGGAAATAATCAAAAGCGCGTAAGAGGGCGCTGCGTGTAGCTGTGAGTAGGAAATCAAAAGCACGTAAAAGAGCGCTGTGTGTAGCTGTGAGTAGGAAATAATCAAAAGCGCGTAAGAGGGCGCTGTGTGTAGCTGTGAGTAGGAAATAATCAAAAGCGCGTAAGAGGGCGCTGTGTGTAGCTGTGAGTAGGAAATAATCAAAAGCACAGAAGAGGGCGCTGTGTGTAGCTGGGAGTAGAGCTGAGGGTTCAAGTCAGCCCTGGGAAACCTTAGGAACGCTGGTGCTATGATTGTCCAAAAAAGATAAATTCCAAGCAGAAAAAAGCTTGCAAGTTTTTGAATAGCTTTTTGGTTTGTCACTGGAGAGTCACAACTGATTGCATCATTCCGAAGGTCAGACAGATCAGAAGCCCTCACATAATGTTATTATATTCAAAGCCCAGCTCGGTTGGTTAAACTGTGCAAATCTCAACAAGGTTGTCAAGAGAAGTTAGCTATCACTAGGTGTGTTTTAACAATAGAATAAGATTAGATCAACTGAATTCACGTGAATGGTAAGATAATAAGAGACGAGGTCATTTCACAGAGAATCAATTTAGTTTGAAGATGAGTTGAATAAAAAAATTATAGGGGGTTTTAGAAGAAATAAAATGGCAGGTAAAGAATTATTTTTAAAGATATACATGGGTACAAAGCAAGAATATACACTCTGACCACTGCTACTCAGCATTTTACTAGAGGTGTTATCTGCTGTATTAAGTAAAAGATATAAAAGGCATCCAAATTAAAAGGATAAAATAAATGTATCTTTATTCACAGAAGACATGATTATCTGTGTAGAAAAATCCTAAGGAATATACAACAAGGCTAACTAGAACTAAAAATGAGCTTAGCAAGGTCACAAGATACAAGGCCAATATTTTTTAAAAAGTCGATTTAGATTTAATTTCTATCTGCTAGCAATCACTGATTGGAAATCAGAATTTTTTAAAAATCCCATATACTATAGCATTAAAAAATATGAAATAGGGATAGATCCAAGAAAATACATGAAGAATGTGTATGTTGAATTAGAAAATATTAATAAGATATCAAGGGGCTAAATGGAGAGCTGTACCCTGTTATGTGCGCTGGAGGACTTGATGTGGTCAAGGTATCAATTCTCTAGATTGATCTGTAGATTCACTCCAAATAAAAACTTCAGAAGATATTTTTGTGGAAAATGACAAACTCAATCACATGACCATATGTAATTTTAAAACTCATAAAACTTTTCACCCAAAATGGGCAAATTTTACTGTATGTAAATTAGACTTCAATAAATCTGCCTAAAAAAAAAGTCTGTAAAAGAAGAAGGAGGCCAATGTGAGGGACAAGAAGAGAACCAGCCAGGGAGGGGAAGCGAGAGCTGCAAAAGGTAGCACCATGAGCTTCAAGGCTTGGAAAGAGGCGGTGGGAGCTGACAGTTAGACAGAGGGGACTCAGGACAGCAGTCTCAAAAAAGTGAAGGAGGTTTAATCCAGTTTATAAGAAGTAAGGAGAAGTGGTAAACCAGAAGAAAAAGCAAATGTTAACTAATATTTTCTATACCAAAAAAAAAAAAAAATAGAGAGAGATATATGTATATATATATATATATGCTTTGAAATAAAAAAATTCATAATAATATAAACAACAAGGAAAATGATGAGATGTTTTTATTCTTCTGAGTACTTAAATTATTAATATGCCTAATATAAATTCACAAATGCATTCACAATATCATTTTCATGTAAATATAAAATATAAAGAGATAATACATATGCCTTGTGCTGGACATAATAGATGCTTACTAAAGTATTAATTGTTTTAATCCATTTGATATGCATGAAAAATAAGTATTTTTTCCCAAAATAAAGACGCCATATTTGGTATAGTTCCAAACTGTTGAAACATCTTATTGTCTCTATGTAATATTAGTATTCACACTTTCATGTAAAATAAAATTTTATTGTTCTCTATTTTTTTTTTCTGTGTGGTGGTTTGAAGATCTCTTGAGACTGACTTCTGAAAACATTTTGAGTGGCAACAAAAATATTTTAATATTTCTTAAAAGTCCCCAAGCTAAAGCAAGTTTTACTCCCAGAGCCACTTACAGATGAGGGGCACGAGTGTCTCTGCTCATCCCAGTTGTGTATGAGACTAGGCACGAGATACGTTAACACAATCCCATGAAATGTCACAGATAACTCACTCACAGGGAGGGGAGGGGGCACAGTGGTGATTTCAAAAAAGTAGCTCAGCTCAGTCAGGATACCAATTTGTTGTGGTTTATTGCTTGTGCCCTAAACAGGAGTCAATTCACTAATCTCTGGGGTGAGTCTGGATCAGTTTATTCAATTCTTTATCAAGGGAACTCTTGCTAGATATTTTTTGATGCGAGGCAGGGTCCTGGGATATTATTCCTGACTCAGGTAAGGAATTTCCGAGATTCTGAATTACCACTGTCAGGATCCTAAAAGTCACTATGCTTGGAGACTTGGATATATTGCTGCAACTCTTCACTTCCTCCAAAGATCTCCTTAGAGAAAGGAAATGCACCTGCAGACTCTAGACATTTCCCCTGTATTCTTTCACCTTTAAGATAAGGGGCTTCATCCAGGGGATCTGAAGTTCCTCCTTGCTCTTTCTGTTATCTTATAGATAGATGATAGACCGATAGATAGACAGACAGACAGACAGATAGATAGACAGATATTGAAAAATGGGAAGCGGAAACAAGGCTGGGATAATGTGGTCAAGGCTTGATTTAGCAAGAGGACTAGAATCTCCAGAACTGATCCAAGAGGGTCTCCGGTTGTGGGGGGCGGGGAGGAATGTAGCTACAGTTATTCATATCCAAGATAGTAGAAATACCCTCTTCAAAAGAGGTACCAACTGTGTCTGTGCAGCATATTCACAAGACCACCTTATCCTGCCCCTACAGTGGGCTGAGAAGTTCAATTACATAACTGTAGTAAGCCCTTTTAGTCAGCCCTGTGCTGAAACAGAAATCTTCTGAAAAAGTACCTTCTTAATGATGAATAGGAAATAGTACTGAATAAAATGCCTTAAGACTAACTGCTTTTTTATTTTTCATTTCTTGTGGCTGACTCATTTTGAAATAAACACTGTCACCATGTCAACACCATAGCACGTGCCTGGCCACCATGTTTGATAATGTAGGGAGCTTGTTTGTGTCACAAGCTCGAATCCCAAGTAGAAAGGGTTGTAACCCAGATCAGCGGGAATAAGAAAACACAACGTAAATGTGAAGTTATTGCGTTAAATTTGAAAACGCAGAGTCAAAACGTTCCTGAAAATAGCGCATAAAGGAAGGGACTACTGAAAGGGATTTTATGTTTCTGAATAGGATGATGTGAGAAATAGTAACGGTTCCGACTGACGTTGCTGGGCGCGTGACTAACATCGTTACATTAGCGTTCACCAGGGAGACTGGCGAAAGTGCATGAAACACACAGATGGGCTTTTCACCATCACCAGAACACAGAAACAAAGGGCTTCGCTGGAGAAAAAAAAAGAAATTAGTGTTATTAAAAGAAAAGTGTGTCAATGTGGTCTTTTCTGTAAAACCTAATCCCTTTCCTCAGCAATTTCAAGAACAATGCATGTTCCTATAAATTGCCCCCGGGCCTTTTTTCATTTCCTCTTAGTAATTCAGTACTTTGTTATTTTTAGAAACCCCTCATTTGTCTACAAAGTAGGAATGCTTATTAAATTTGTTAATAATTGTCATAAAATTATTGAAGAGTAACTTTAAAAACATGTCATGTTATTAGACACTATTTATGGATTTGACAGTTTTCATTATTTTTACAATGTACACATTTCATTATGATATGCTTAAAAAGTCAAAAAGCTTGTTTGAGGTATTTCTCCATTCACAGATTTCTCTTTTAATTTACAATCTAAGCACATTTATTTATTTTACCTGTGTAGGCCAGTGAAATATTTATTCATACAATATGATCATTCCTAACAGTATAATTATGTTTATTATATCACAATAAAACTGTAGATTAGTGTAACAGGTGGAAGTTCTATCAATCAATGTGCCCATATTAGGAGATATAAACTATATATATATTCTTTCATATATTTCGTATCTATGTGTATATATATATGTGTACATGTATATTCATATATGGAATAAACACAGAAACACACGTATGTATATATTCTTGTCACAACAGGTCACTTGTCTTTATATCTATGCTAACATTGCGTTTGGACAACTTATAAAACCTAGTACTAACATACTGCACACTCTAACAGCCTTTTAGATATAGGATGCAAGATTTAATGGTCTTATGAGGAAGAAATTTGTCTTAATATATGTCCTTTTTTAAATTAAACTTTCTATTTTGAGGAGACTGTACGATTCACATGCAGTTTTAAGAAATAATAGTGAGATCTTTTGTACCCTTTAGTCAGTTTCCGCCCATGGTAGCATCTTACAAAGCTACTGTACAACATCACAACCAGAATATTAACATTTTTACAAACAAGATACAGAGCATTTCCATCACCTCGAGGACCCCTCAGGTTGCCCACTCGGAGCCACATCTACACCCCTCCTACCCCGCCCCTCCTAACCCACGGCGACTGCTACATTATTCTCCATTTCTATAATTCTGTCCTTTCAAGAGTGTTATATAAATGGAATCAGAGAGCGTGTTAGCTCTTGGGATGAGCTTTTTTCAAACAGCGTAATTGGCGGAGTTTCACCCACGTTGTCGCGTTGTGTCGCTGGTCTGGTCTGTTTTATTGCTGAGTGGTCTTACATATTACAGACGCATCTCAGTTTAACTATTCACTGTCAACGTATATCTGGGCTGTTTCAGGTTTTGTCTGTTACGAATAAAGCTGCTAAAAATATTCATTTACATGTTTCCATGTGAGCATAAGTTTCCATTTCCCTAGGACAAAGGTTGAGCTGTGCAATGGATAGGTCATATGGTAGTTTCATGTCTAATTTTTAAAACAAATTGCCAAACTTGTTTTTCAGAGTGGCTGTACTATTTTACATTTCCACCAGCGTTTTATGAATGATCCATTTTCTCCACAACCTAGCCAGCATTGGAGAGTGCTGCTATTTTATTTATGTATTTATTTTAATTTTAGCCATTCTGATAAGTCTGTACTAATACCTCATTTTGATTTTAATTTGAGCCTGGGGATTTCTTTAACAGGCATTTTTTAAAGTATAAATTCAATTTTCTTAATAATTGTAGGGCTATTCAAATTATTTCACACGGGTTGTGATAATTTGTCTTTCTGAGAAATTAGCTATTTGATTAATGTTTGTATGATATAACTTTTTTCCATCCTTTTATTTTCAATCTGTAGTGTTATATTTGAAGTCAGATTCTTGTAGAAAGCGTATAGTTGGGTATGATTTTTGTTCTTGTTCTTGTTTGCCGTCAAGTTGATTCCTACTAATGGTGACCTTATGTGGCAGACTACAATTGCCCATAGGCTTTTCTTGGCTGTAATCTTTACTGAAGAAGATTGCCAGGCCTTTCTCCCGCAGAGTGACTGGGTGGGTTTTAACTGCCAACCTTTCGGTTAACAGCCAAGCTGTTAACCGTTTGTGCCACCAGGGCTCCTTTGGCCATAGTTTTTAATCCATTCTACTAATCTTTAATTGGTCTACTTACAATATTTACAGTTAAAACAATCATCGATACGTTAGAAAGAACGTTGGCCGATTTGATTTTTATTTCCTGCTTATTCCTTTTTTGTTGTTGTTTCTGTTTTATTATTGCCTTCCTATGAGATACTTGAATTTTTCTAAGAATTTCATGCTTAATCATCTGTAATACTCAATGGTTAAGTGCTGAGCTGCTAACCAAAAGGTCAGCACTTTGAACCCACCAGCTTCTCTGCAGGAGAAAAGACCTGGTGATTTGTTCTCATAAAAATTACAGCCCAGGAAACACCTGTGAGACAGCTCTAGTGTCTTATAGGGTTCCTATGAGTTGGAATCAACTGGACAGCACAGAACAAGAACGTTTCTGTGGGCATCGATTCGTATAGTTTGTTTTTTCCTTAGTAGTTTGTCTATACATGTACATAATTTGTTGCGGGTTACTCTTCATTACTAGTTCAATCAAACGTAGAAGCTGTACTTCTCTTTATGTCCCTTTACCCGCCACGGTTTATAATTTTCTTAAATATTTTCTATACATACTTTTAGAACCACATCAGACAGTGTGACAATTTTTTGCTGTAACCATCAAGCATGATTTAGAAAACTCTTGAGGAGAAGAAAAGTCTATTGCATTTACCTGTATTTTATTTGGAGCCTTGGTGGTGCAGTGGATAAGAGCTTGGCTGCTAACTAAAAAGATCGGCCCTTCACAAAAAAAAAAAAAAAAAAAAGACCAGATTTACTGGCCTAAAGGAGACTGGAGAAACCCCGAGAGTATGGCCCCCAGACACCCTTTCAGCTCAGTGGTAAAGTTACCTTCGATGTTCACTGATCAGCCTGCGAGTGGACAGCCCAGTAAAACCATGAGAGTAACGAGGTACAGGAGTCCAGTGACAAGGCCCAGAAGGCAGAAGGGGAGTAGGAAGCTGATGATAGGGAACACAAAATAGAGTAAGGATATTGTTGATGTGTTGTGAGATTGTTAACCATTGTCATAGGGCAACATTTGTAGTAACTGTCAAATGGGAGACTATTTTGTCCTGTAAGCCTTCATCTTAAGTGAGAATAACAGCATAATTAGAAGAGCGTAGTCAATGTCACTTAAATGTTTATGTAAAAAAAATTTTTGAAATGGGGTATTTTTGTTTATGTGTATTTTCACCAAAAAAAAAAAAAAAAAAAAAAGTTGAGTATTTAGAGGGTTAAAATGTTGTGGGGTTGTTAACCAATGTCATAAAACAGCATGTGTGTTACTGTTACATGAGAAACTATCTGTTCTGTAAGCCTTCACCTGAAGTACAATAAAATATTAAAAAAAAAAAAAAAGATCGGCCCTTCAAATCCACCAGCCACTCCTATTTTATTTACTATGTTCTTCCTTTCATATTTTAAGTTTCCTTCTCTTACTGTTTTCTTTTCTGTTTAGAAAAATTCCTTTGGTTATTGTTTTAGGGTAGTCCTGCTGGCAACAATTTTTCTTGCTTTTCCTTCATCTAAGAATGTCTTGATTTCCCCTTTATTCCTCCTGGACATTATCATTAGGTAAAGAATTCTGGGGTGTCTTAGCCTATATTCTGTTTTTTTAAATTATGTAATAGTTTATTCATACAAACAATATGAACAATGTACATTAACTTATGAGGCAAGGCCTAAAATGAGCAACCACCTGTAAACTAAAACCCAAATTTAAGAACTAGAACAGTACAAGTAACCGCCATATTAACTGCTGTTGTCTCCTTATCTTACCCCCTGCCTTCTCCCACCACAGGTGACCAGCATCCTAAATTCTGTGTTTATCATTCCC
This sequence comes from Trichechus manatus latirostris, assembly GCF_000243295.1. Lineage (NCBI taxonomy): Eukaryota > Metazoa > Chordata > Mammalia > Sirenia > Trichechidae > Trichechus > Trichechus manatus. The sequence goes on along the minus strand of NW_004444170.1, from coordinate 2,032,127 downwards.
TTGACTTCTTATTATTTTACCATAGATATTATATTGCCTAAAAAATCTCATATTTGGATTTTTTAAATATCATAGCAATTTCTGTGTTGTATTCTGTGATTTGATTTTTTGTGTCCAACACTATGTTTCTAAAACTCACCCACTATGTTATGTGTAGATACAGTTCAGTCATTTTCACTGCTTTATAAAATCCTTTGTATGAAAATAAGGAGCCCTGGTGATGAAGTAGTTAACGTGCTTGGCTGATAACCAAAAGGTCTGGGACTTGAACCCACTAGCCGCTCTGCAGAAGAAAGATGTGGCAGTCTGCTTCTGTAAAGATTACATGCTTGGAAACCCTGTGGGGTAGTTCTACTCTGTCCTATAGGGTCACTTTGAGTTGGAATCGACTTGATGGTAATGTGTTTGCTTTTGTTGGGTTTTGTATGAAAATGAGTTCTAGGTCTTTGACAATGTGCTGTATTAATTCTTGAACATACTTCCTGGTCTCCATGTGCAAGAGTTAAACTAGTGTGTATATAGGAGTAATTTATTACATTTTAGGTTATGCGTATGGTTAAATCAACTTCACAAGATAACAGCACATGCTATTTAACAGTATTCTTCCAATTTGTTCTCCATGATCAAAATTGAGAATTCCCACAAGGTCCACATTCTTACCAAAGATCTATCGGTATTCGTTGATCTCATTGTGATTATCTATATATATAATCACTATATATGTATAGGAAATACTTATCAGAGTGCAATTAAAAATAATTGGAGTTCAGCAGTATATGTTTATTGAGAATTATATATTGATTTATTCCAAGTCAATCCTTTATGCCTGCTTTATAAATAGACTATAGAATTTTCTATACACTTTAATATGATAAATGTCACTAACTACTAAAATGGTGTGTATTGTTATGGGAAACATAACATATTCCATGTGTGTTTTGGGTCATCTAGCCAATTAATTCTAATAATAAAGTTCTGATGTAGTCTCTTCTTTTCCTGTTTACCTAATAACAGGTGTTTTATTCTCGTTGTCTTTCCCATTCTCTTGTTATTTTTATACTTAAAAAAATCCAGAGTAATTTTCTCAGTGTATTCAATGATCATGGACTATTTTAATATACTTTGAAGTTAAATGTATGAACTATCTTTGTTGGTTTGTCTACAATAAATTCAACAAATTTTCTATTTAGAACACTCATATCTGCAAGCTCAATATGGCACCCAGAATTGATCAAACCCAAAGCTCTCAAAATATTTGAGAAATTGAGTGCTAATTAAATGGTGAGTAAATGTGCTCATTTAAGATCAAGTTATTTATATATGTACACATTCCATTCAAAGCCTCCTCATTTCACTAAGAGTAAAATCCAAAATCCTGATAAACTTAAATGATTACTTGATCTTACCTTCACCATCCCCATAGTTAACTTGGATAAAAGACCTCATTACCTCCTATACTTCTATTCACTCAATCCTTTGATCCCCTTTCTTGGAATATTATTTTCCCACATGTTCACATGGCTATTTCCCTCACCTCCTTCAAGGCTTTGCTCAAAAGTCCCGTCTTCACTCCCACCTTATTTAAAATTGCACCCCATTCCACGGGCACCCCCTTCTCTCCTTACTGTACTCGACTTTTTTTTCATAACACCTAGTTTTTACTAATGAAGCATATAACTTACTATGTATTGTGTTTATGCTCATTGTCTGATGATCATACTGAAATGGAGCTTCATCCACGTAGGCAGGGAACGTTGTCTGCCCTGGTCTTTCTCAAGGGCCTAGAACAGTGGCAGCAGAGTTTGTAGTCAATAAATATTGGATGAAGGAAGGAATACACTTTGTTCCAATTCTAAATAAATGAATTAGCTAACTTCTAATCTATATTTTATCCTTGAGGACCTTTAAGTAATTGATTTTTATGCATCAGTTTTAATTTTTCTACATATACGAGTAGCTGCTGTGTTTTCTTATCAAATTAATATTTCCACTTATCATCTCTTTGTGCCCTCCTTGTATTTTGAATGACCTAGACTTTGAAGCTAAATTGTAAGGTGTTTATAAGTCACATTCTCCTATAGTAAACACCATCAAATTACTTACATAGAAATTGCTTGACACAGAAAATTAATTCAAAAGTTTATTTCTTTTTATAATGTTAGTGGAAGTGAATATTAAAATACTGAGTTCCTCTTTCAAGTTCTGATCAATATTGATTTTACTTTAATTAAAAATAAATATAAGCCAGCATTCATGTCTGTAACTTCACATTTCCATGCTATGCAGGCAATGTTTGTGCTTAGCGTTCACTTCCCAACACTTGGTTTTGCCCGGCCTTCTGGAGACCACTGTCATGCTCTCAGAATGGGGAATGGGGACAGGCGACAGAATGGGGACTGGGAACAGCCAGGCTACTGAGTGGTAGTGGTCCTGGATGTCCCCTGAACCATTGTAATTACAAAGAAAAAAACCAAGAAGATTATGGTTTGCATATATTAATATTTCGGTAAATTCAAAAGAATCACAACTGAGTCTTAGTGAGTCCAAGGCCTTAGAATCATTAACAGAAATAAGTCAAAATAAATACTTTGGTGAACTCCATATAACAACCTTCATAAAGATATGGAGATGTTAGAAGCCATGAGAGGTATATCCATACGTCTAGTGCTTGCTTAGCCTCATTTTCAAACAATAATTAGTTATTCATTTTCTAGAGGGGGCAGTCCAGTTTGGCCAATCAAAGACTACCTTCCAAAGTTGTCTGCTTGTGTACACAAAAATGTCCCAAAAAGTAACCTTCCCTGCCTAAATTATGAATAAATTGAGAAATAAAACAAAAATGTAGGGCTGATGGTGACCTCCAAATTACCCTTATTAAAGATCTAGCAAATTGAAGACTCTAGTTGATATGGACAGGCATATGAACTTCCTGAATCGAAACTCCTAAATTTGATCAACATGCTTTCTCTGCCTCTCCAATCAAACTCCACTCCTGTCTTTGCAAGTGCAAAACCTGTTCCCAGTAAAGCAGAAGAAAGCTTGCTCTCTGGAAACCCTTCACTGCAGAGTGGAAGGAGCCAGACTCTACATTTCTACTTTCTCCTTCCAAATTCACCAAGTGAATAATCTACTTTGCATCTCCCAAAACAGAGTGAGTGAGGGGTTGGAGAGTACCCAAGGTACACTATACTAGTGGGGTTTCCTCCGCACAAGAAGTACCATTTGTGTCTTTTCCATACAAGCCTGTTATTGATTTGAGATTTGTATGAGCTGCTGTCGGAACTGAATCCCTCAAAATGATTTTAGACAAATTGGAGTCCTAGATTCTGATTAGTTTAAAATAATTGTTTAAAAATGAGACAACAGGCAATATGATGGACAGGTTGAAAATGCACCAAGTAAGTGTGGTGTAAAATTGGCCCCAGGCTGCCTGGGGAGAGAAGAGAGTTACTGAGGTGCTTCATGACCTTATGGAAAGTTATTTTTGAAATCGGTCCACCTGGTCAATTCACGTGCAGAACTGACGTTAATCCTTGAGTATCAGAACACTAGCCGGTTGCCGTTAAGTTGATTTTGACACATAGAGAACCTGTAGGACAGAGTAGAACTGCCCCCTATATAGGGTTTCCAAGGAGCGGCTGGTGGATTTGAACTGCCGACCTTTTGGTTAGCAGCCAAATGCTTAACCACTGCACCACCAGGGCTCCGTCAGAACGCTAATCACAGGTAAATTAAACCAGCCCAGCTATAAAGTATTCCAATGAAATTATACTTTGGTGAAAAGTGACTACGGAGATATTTTGCATGCATGACAACATGAAAAATGCAAGTCTTCTTCAGGATTCTGTATTCATACCACTTGATAAAAATCAGTTATTTGCAAATGCACCAATTCAAATTTAAAATGATATTTAGCATGCATTGGCATTCCAAAGAAATGTTTTTGAAAATAGATTTTCCTCCAATATTTCCTTTTTGCCATTTGTGTTGTGATTATTTTCAGCCTGGGGCATCTTAACTACCCAAGCATCGTATTGAGATCAGGAACCCCTGCAGCTGAGTTGACCACACTGACTTGTTATCTGGGACTATTTTAATGCACGTCATAAATCACAAAAAAAGTTTCTGTTTTGAAACAAATAGAAACAATCATGAGCATGGACTTATAAAATTTATTTCAGAAAGTCTGACGTCAGTAAGTCTTTGCTTCATTCAAAACTCAGTTTTTAGAGAGGGGAAAATAACATTATCTGCATCCATAAAGTGATAGACTAGTTGCTATTATGAATTAAACCACAATACTGGAATTTTCATTAATAGGAAAACGATACTACATTTCATGTGTTTGTGCTAAAGCATGAACAATAATCATCAATCTGCCTAGTAGTCTACTTAAATGAGACTTTTAATTGACTTGTTCATTAGTGATTGCTGCCTTTCATTCAGCTATTTGGTGGCAAGTGGATCAAATGATCCCTTTACACTTGTGAAATTTTTGCAGCTAAAAAGCCACTTACATAATCTTTAAAATTGTCTCTTGGTGTTACTGGTTAGTTCATCAGTCACCAGATAGTTTACTTTTTTTTTTTTTTTTTTTTTTACTGTACTTTAGATGAAGGTTTACAGAATAAAATAGTTTCTCATTAAACAGTTAGTACACATATTGTTTTATGACAGTGGTTAACAACCCCACGACATGTCAACACTCTCCCTTCTCGACCATGGATTCCCTATTACCAGCTTTCCTGTCCTGTCCTGCCTTCTGGTCCTTGTCTCTGGACTGTTGTGCCCCATTAGTCTTGTTTTGTTTTATGAAGGGTGAATCTCGGGAGTGACTTCATTACTGAGCTAAAAGGGTGTCTGGGGGCCGTTCTCTCGGGGTTTCTCCAGTCTCTATCAGGCCAGTAAGTCTGGTCATTTTTTGTGAGTTAGAATTTTGTTCTACATTTTTCTCCAGCTCTGTCCAGGACCCTCTATTGTGATCCCTGGCAGAGCAGTCAGTAGTGGTAGCCAGGCACCATCTAGTTTTACTGGACTCAGTCTCTTGCAGGCCGTGGTAGTCGTGGTCCATTAGTCCTTTGGACTAATCTTTCCCTTCTTTTTTTTTTTTCGTTCTTCCTTGCTCCTGAAGGGGTGAGACCAGTGGAGTATCTTAGACGGCCACCCATAGCTTTTAAGACCCCAGATGCTACTCACCAAAGTAAAATGTAGAACATTTTCTTTATAAACTATGTTATGCCAATTGAGCTAGATGGTCCCTGAGACTGTGGTCCCCACAGCCCTCTGGCCAGCAATTCGATCCCTCAGGGAGTTCGAATGTGTCTATGGAACTTCCATGACCTTGCCTTGGACAAGTTGTGCTGGCTTCCTCAGTATTGGATGCTGTCTTACCCTTCACCAAAGTTACCACTTATCTACTGTCTATTTAGTATTTTTCCATCCCCACTCTTCGCCTCCCTCTTAACCATTGAAGATTATTTCTTTTTGTGTGTAAACATTTTCATGAGTTTTTATAGTAGTTGTTTCATACAATATTTGTCCTTTTGTGATTGACTAATTTCACTCAGCATGATGCCCTCCAGATTCATCCATGTAGTGAGATGCTTCACGTATTTGTCATTGTTCTTTATCGTTGCGTAGTACTCCATTGTGTGTATGTACCATAGTTTGTTTATACATTCATCTGTTGATGGACATCTAAGTTGTTTCCATCTTTTTGTTATTGTGAACAATGCTGCAATGAACATGGGTGTGTGTATGTCTATTTGTGTGATGACTCTTATTTCTCTAGAGGGATTGCTTGATCATATGGTATTTCTATTTCTAGCTTTCTAAGGAAGTGCCATATCATTTTTCAAAATGGTTGTATCATTTTGCATTCCCACCAGCAGTGCATAAAAGTTCCAATCTCCCTGCAGTCTTTCCAACATTTTTTATTTGATTCGTGCAAGTAATGCCGGGATGAGATGGTATCTCATTGTGGTTTTGATTTGCATTTCTCTAATGGCTAGTGATCGCGAGCATTTCCTCACGTTGTCTGTTAGCCACTTGGAATGTCTTCTTTGGTGAAGTGTCTGTTCATTTCCTTTGCCAATTTTTTAATTGGATTATTTGTCTTTTTGTTGTAGAGGTGTTGGATTTTCCTGTAGATTTTAGAAATTAGATGTTTGTCGGATTTGTAACAGCCAAAATTTTTTTCCCAGTCTGTAGGTTCTCTTTTTACTCTTTTGGTGAAGTCTTTTGATGAGCATAAGTGTTTAACTTTTAGAAGATCCCAGTTATCTAGCTTATCTTCTGGAGTTTGTGTCTTGTTGCTTATGGTTTGTATCCTGTTAATGCTGTGTATTAGGGCCTCTAGTGTTGATCCTATTTTTTTCTTCTATGATCTTTATAGTTTTTGGCTTTATATTCAGGTTGTTGATCCATTTTGAGTTAGTTTTTGTGTATTTGAGTTATGGGTCCTATTTCATTTTTTTGCAGATGGACATCCAGTTTTGCCAGCACCTGTTGTTAAAAAGACTGTGTTTTACCCATTTGATGATCTTTGGACCCCTGTCGAAGATCAAGTGACCTTAGGTGGATGGATTTACTTCTGGGTTCTCAATTCTGTTCCATTGGTCAATGTATCTGTCATTGTGCCAGTGCTAGGCTGTTTTGACAACTATAATTGTATAGTAGGTTCTGAGGTCAGGTACTGCAAGTCCTTCTTTATTCTTCTTCAGTGTTGCTTTACATATCTGGGGCCTCTTCCATTTCCATATGAAGTTAATAATTAATTTTTCCACCTCTTTAAACAATGTTGTTGGTATATGGATCGGGATTGTACTGTATTTGTAAATTTCTTTGGGTCGAAATTGTCATTTCCACAATGTTGGGTCTACCTATCCGTGAGCATGGTATGTTTTTCCATTTATGTAGATCTCTTTTGGTTTCTTGCAGTAATGTTTTGTAGTTTTCTTTGTATAGGTCTTTTACATGCCTGGTTAGATTTATTCCTAAGTATTTTATTTTATAAGGGGCTATTATAAATGATATTGTTTTCCTGATTTCCTTTTCATCATTCTCTTTATTGGTATATAGGAATCCAACTGATTTTTGTATGTTTATCTTGTATCCTGCTACTCTACTGAATCTTTCTATTAGTTCCAGTAGTTTTCTTGTGGAGTCTTTTGGGTTTTCTATGTATAGTCAGATAGTATACTTTTGACAGTGTTACTAAATGGCCGGAATTTGTGGCAAGGTTTCAGACAAGGAACTCCATCTGTCATAAACAAGTACTCTAGACATTGTCACTACAGTTAGAACTATCCTGCTGATGAGATCTGGGGTTGAGTCTGTTCTGGGCCAGCTCAGCATTCATTCTCTTCTGTAGGCTAAGGGAGATGGCCTTGCTGGTGCCTTTTACTGGCAATTTTCACTTACCCCCAAGGCAGATAAAAACAAACTTAAATAGGAAGTCATATATTGTTTCATAAGTCCTTCACTGCTAGTAATATGTTAAACTATCAAGAAATGTCAAACTGCTCTTCAAAGTTGTTCCTGGTCTCCAAATATGAGAGTGTATGTGTTTTCTTATATCATTTTCCCCAATTCTCTCCTCAGATTTGATAGTTCTTTTGAAGACTATGATTCAATCTCTTAATCCTTTATGATCAGGAATGGAATTTATCACTTCTTCTCCTGCCTCCCTAATCTCCTTTATTATTAATTTAAGTGAGAAAATTATGTTAAAGAATTGACAATTTGAGTTCTCTCCTTCTCAAATATAGCTCATATATATCTCAGAGGAAACTGAACCTTAAAGATTTTCTAATTCAGTCTCTTCTCTTTATATATTAAGGAACTAATACCGAGAGAGCTGAGTTGAATTTCTCACTATTACATCTCTAAATAGCACTGGGACTTTAAGTACAACCTAATGTCCCTAACTTGCAGACTAGGGTACTTAATAAGACACCTATTTCCATCAAGTCGATTCTGACTCATAGCAACTCTATATTCAAACCAAACCTGTTGCCACTGAGTAGATTCTGACTCATGGTTACCCTATAGGACAGAGTAGAACTGACCCACAGGGTTTTCAAGGAGTGGCTGATGGATTCGAACTGCTGACCTTTTGGCTAGCAGCTGTAGCTCTTAACCACTGCACCACCAGGGCTCCAGCTACCCTATTGCTGTTGTGTGCCATTGTGTCAATTCTGATTCAGGACCCCTTTGATTTCAGTGAGCTCTGTTTTGTTCAAAGAATCAAATTACATCACGCTTAGTATGTATACATCTTTCTCATTAGTACAGATAGGGGGTAGATTATGAGTTCAATTTTAGGAGTTTAATCATTCAGTGTAAATGTGAACTGTGATTCTGTACAGAGAAGACACTAAACTTTATTTGTTCCTCGGTTTGTGTTTCAATTGTGTTTGTTCCAAGTTTTATTTTACCACAAATGACTATAACAAAGCTACATGGTAAAAAACTAGAATTGATTATCACCCAGGGCCCAGATAAGTGACCCAGCAATGGAGGCAGCCATCCTCCCTGGGTTTATTGATGTTAAAATTCAAGGCACCATGGCAGGGTGGTTTTATCATTTTTTTCTGGAAATGCCAACTATTTAACTCTTGATAATTAGATACTTTTTTTTTTTTTTTTTATCATTCATTAAAATGCCCTCCTGCTCTATGCCAGCCCTATAACATTCTTAAATTTATCTACATTTGATGTTCTGGAACTTTATATATCAGTATGATTTTTTCACAGTTGAAAGCAATATACTAATTTTAGCTTCAGCTTTTGCACTTCCATTCACTTAACACCACATTACAATTTCCTGAGACATATCCAGTAGATCTAAAAGTTTGATTCTCTGTGTAGCTTTTGATCAGGTAACTTTGCAGATGGTCCCTCACCTCTATGTCCATATGACTTCATGTTAAATAATCTGTTGGTTCCTTTGTAATACTTAAAGCAAGGCAAACACATTAGCATTTTCCTGCAAACCAAAACTTCTGTTAGCTCCTGTTATCTAGGCAATAAGAAATTTCCCCCCTTGTCTTATTTCCACTCTTAAACCTTGGAAGGTAAACTTGGGTAAAACAAAAAAGAATTGAATCTAGATAAAACTGAGTAACTATGGGGGGAAAAATCCTTTTATGTTCTCAGAGTTCTAATTTGAAATCAGTAAAATAATAACACACAGAGTTAACTACAGACTATATGTATGTTATATATAGATACATGTATATATTTATTGTGCTTTAGGTGAAAGTTTACAGCTCAAGTTAATTGCTCACACAAAAGTTTATACACATATTGTTATGTAACATTAATTGCAATCCCTATAATGTGACAGCACACTCTGCCTTTCCACCTCAGGTTTCCTGTGTCCATACAACCAGTTCGTGTCCCTTCCTGCCTTCTCATCCTGTATCCGGACAGGAGCCGCCCATCTGGTCTTGTGTTTCTGCTTGAACTAAGAAGCATACTCTTCACGAGTATTATTTTATGTTTTATAGTCCAGTCTAATCTTTGTCTGACGAGTGGGCTTCGGGAATGGTTTTAGTTCTGGTTAACAGAGTGTCCGAGGGCCATGGCTTTGGGGGTTCCTTCAGTCTCAGTCAGATGATTAAGTCTGGTCTTTTTATGTGAATTTGAGTTCTGCTCCACAATTTCTCCCACTTCTGTCAGGGAATCTCTGTTGCGTTTCCTGTCAGGGCGGTCATTGATGGCAGGTGGGCAACATCTAGTTCTTCTGGTCTCAGGCTGATGGAGTCTCTGGTTTATGTGGCCCTTCTGTCTCTTGGGCTAATACTTTTCTTGAGTCTTTGGTGTTTTTCATTCTCCTTTGCTCCAAGTGAATTGGGACCAATTGATGCATCTTAGATGGCAGCTCACAAACTTTTAAGACCCAGGCACCACTCACCAAAGTGGGATGCAGAATATTTTCTTAATAAACTTTGTTATGCCAACTGACCTAGATGTCCTCCGAAACCATGAGCCCAGGCCCGAGCCCTAGCTACTCTGTCCCTCAAAGTGTTTGGTTGTGTTCTGGAAACCTCTTAAATTTTGCTTTAGTCCTGTTGTGCTGACTTCCCTTGTATTGTGTATTCTCCTTCCTTTCCATCTAAGATTATTCTTGTCTACTATCTAGTTAGTTAATTCCCCTCTCCCTCCCTCTCCACCCTCGTAACCATCAAAGAATGTTTTCTTTTGTGTTTAAACCTTTTCTTGAGTTCTTATAATAGTGGTCTTATACAATCTTTGTCCTTTTGAGACAGACTAATTTCATTCAGCATAATGCCTTCCAGTTTCATCCATGCTGTGAGATGTTTTGCAGGTTCATCATTGTTTACAGACTCTATTTTTTAACTCAAGGCCATAGATTTGAAAGAACTTTAGTTCGTTTTTGCCAAAACAGTTTGTACAACAGTTCCTAATCCTCCACAGAATTTTAACGTCAGGGAGGATTTCATCAGAAACATCATAAAACTAAGATAAAATAACGGACAGGAAGCCAGTGCTTTCTTCTTGCCATTGCTTAAGAACAAGTTAAAAGTTAAACTGCCACGAACACCGATATAGATATTTATCTAAAGATCAATTACAACAGAAAATCCATAAACAGAGCTTTTGTTTTCATTGATATTTCCATGGCTATTTAGTCAGCATCCTCTGTGTTATATATGCATATTCAAACATAACGTTATCTTATCCAAGATGTGAGAAATGCCAGCATCAGTCAAGAACTGAGCAGTCTTATGTTTAAGGCAGCTAGGAAGTCTGTGTAACTACAGCCCCTGATGTAGTGCAGTACACAACCTGTGTGGCAGCACGTGGCACCCCTAATCACACACCTAAAAATATCACTGGGAACCCAAATCCTTTTTACTTATTGAAGGCATAATCCATGTAGTAGCTTTAGGTTAAAAAAAAAAGGTATTTAAGGAATAAAACTGTAAATAGAAATGCATACTTGTAAATAAAGACAACCAGAATCCGGCCTTCAGCTCAGATACACAAACACACACCCCCTTCCCAATTTACATAGTTTTATGGCTCTTTACAAAAAGCAGAAGGAATGCCCTTAGGATTCAGAAACTCTTCTTCTGAGTACAATTTGTAAGAATTATTCCTTTTAAAAAATATAGTATGATTTCTAATTTGTGGTATAATAAAAAGAGCACAGTTTCAGAAGTCATAATAGCCTGAATTCAAACCCCAGTTTCCGTGTTTTTTTTCTTTTTAAATTTTCCTTTGTGACTTTGGATAAATCACTTAGCCGTTTTTGTTTCCTTGTCAGTAAAATGGAAATGATAATGTCTAACTTTTAAGGGTATTGTAAGCACTAGAAAAAGTATGGAAAGTAATCGCCATATAGTGACTATTTTCTAAATTTTAGCAATTGTAGGTCATAATAATATCCCTTATTAGATACAACAGTCAGTTCATACACTGAGTGTTTCCATACACTGAACGTTTACTAAGTACTGGACACTGTATTCAGCCTTGGGATGGATGCAGGAATAAATACTACAATAAAGCTGGCTGTCCTCATATAGCTTCCAGTCTAGAACTTTCATATCTATATGAAAAGTTTACATGAAATACCAACAGGTATATCCATAATGTCTTGTTTTTTAAAAAACTTTTTATAATTTATTTTATTTGTTGTTGTTTATAATATCCACAGCAGAACGTACACCAATTCAACCATTTCTATATGCACAATTCAGTGACATTGATTATATTCTTTGAGTGATGCAACCATTCCCCCCCGCCTTTTTCCAAATTCTTCCTCCACCAGTAATGTAAATTCACTGCCCCCTAATTTTCTTATCTAACCTTTTGAGGTGCTGTTGTCAACTTGATTCCATATACATAAGTTCTTAAAAGAGAAAAATGCTCAAGGCAGACAAATGGCTTGCTTTTTTTTTCCAAGTGGTCTGGCAGATAGCAGTTGAAGGCTGCAAGAGGAGTTTAGGGCAAAGGGGAGTAATGATAACCACAGTATAGATAATAGGTTTATGGAACTCGATACTCGAGAGTTCGAGTGTACTAGACATCAGTACTCAGAAATGCATGAATTCATTCCTGACTGAAATCAGTTTAGGTATAATGTGGAATTACGTTTTCATCTCTTTTGATGTTATTACCATGGTACATCTGCATACCTCCCTGTTGTTGTTAGGTGCTGTTGAGTGGGTTCCTACTCATAGTGACCCTATGTACAACACAAGAAAACACTGCCCGGTCCTGTGCCATGCTCACAATCGTTGTTATGCTTGAGCCCATTGTTGTAACCATTGTGTTAATCCATCTCATTGAGAGTCCCCCTCTTTTTCACTGACCCTCTACTTTACCAAGCATGACGTCCTTCTCCAAGGACTGTTCCCTCTTGATAACATGTCCAAAGTATGTGAGATGAAGTCTCTCCATTCTTGCTTCTAAGGAGTATTCTGGCTGTACTTCTTCTAAGACAGATTTTTTTTTCTCCTGGCAACCCATGGTGTATTCAATATTCTTGGCCAACACCATAACTCAAAGGCATCAATTGTTCTTCAGTGTTCCTTATTTGCTGCCCAGCTTTCACATGCATGCAGTCCTCTCCTACAGCCCACAAAACAAACACTGAACAAGAGGTACTTAATAGAGTGTTAGGTGCCTGTCCTAGCAGGGGACTGAACCCAGGGCAGTAGGCATTGTGATGTCCTGCCCGCTGTAATGTGTGCTTTATAGTGTAGCCCACACCCACGTAAATTCACTAATTAAATCACAAAGATTCTGAGGAAAAACACAAGGATAAATGTCAGGAATCTGGTGAAAGGTGAAACAGTGGTATATAATCAGCCATGGTGACATACGTCATGATTTTATTTGTTTAGCCATTGTATAAAAATTAGATTTTCATCATGATAGGCACAAAATCTAGATATATGACAATTTCATAAAGAGGTGGGGGAAGCAGGCTAATATTGCCTGTGTATGTGATCCCTGGGTTATATGGCCATGAACTATGGACAAACTTGTACGACTGATGGATAGAGCACCACGTGAGGGCAAGTCAGAGGCCAAAACCCTCCTACAGAACTGACCGCTGAGCATTTGGGTAACACCATCATATCCACTGTGGTTTACGCTTGGGGAAATGGAAACAATAGAGGAATATTTAAAAAAATTAACGCTTCATTAGTTTTGGGGCCTAAAACATTTCAGGTCCAACATCGTATTTCTTAACAGACGTAAACCTCTTTATGTTTTATGCAGATTTGAATACAGCTTATTGGAGACCAATTCCTTCACACTAAGCCCATAACTAGGGATGTCATTGCTGATGTCAGATGGATCCTGGCTGAAAGCAAAGAATACCAGAAAGATGTTTACCTGTGTTTTATTGACTATGCAAAGGCATTCAACTCTGTGGATCATAACAAATTATGGATAACATTTCGAAGAATGGGAATTCCAGAACGCTTAATTGTGCTCATGAGGAACCTGTACATAGATCAAGAGGCAGTCGTTAGAACAGAACAAGGGGATACTGCAGGGTTTAAAGTCAAGAAAGATGTGCATTAGAGTTGTATTCTTTCACTGTACTTATTCAATCTGTATGCTGAGCAAATAAGCCAAGAAGCTGGACTATATGAAGAATGGGGCATCGGGATTGGAGGAAGACTCATTAACATTATGCAGATGACACAGCATTGCTTGCTGGAAGTGAAGAGAACTTAAAACACTTACTGATGAAGATCAAAGACCACAGCCTTCAGTATGGATTACACCTCAACTTTTTTTTTTTTTAATTGTTGTGATTAAATGAGGTTTACATTTCAAGTTAGTCTCCCATACAGATTTTTTTTTTAACATACGTTGTTATGAGACCCCAACCGCTCACCCCATTCTGCAACAGCACACTCCTCCCCTCTGTCCCTGATTCCCCATGAACATTCAACCAGCTCCTAACTCTCTCTGCCTTCCCCTCTCACCTCTGGACAGAAGCCGCCCCTTTGGTCTCTTATATCTACTTGTCTAAGAGGCACATTCTTCACAAGTATCACTTTATGTCCCACAGTCCAGTCAAATCCCTGTTTGAAGAGTTGGCCTCAAAAATTGTTTTAGTTCTGGGGTGATGGAGAGACCAGGGGCCATGGTTTCCAGGGCACCTCCAGTCTTAGACCACTAAGTCTGGTCTTCTTACTAGAATTTGAGTTCTGCATCCCATTGTTCTACTGCTCCATCAGGGACCCTCTGTTGTGTTCCCTGTCAGGAC